>NC_134398.1:139845626-139881121 GCF_050003625.1 Haematobia irritans | reverse complement strand
AAGGTCAAATCTGGGGATCGGTTTATATGGGGGCTATATATAGTTATGGACCGATGTGGACCAATTTTTGCATAGTTGTTAAAGACCATATACTTACACCATGTACCAAATTTCAGCCGGATCGGATGAAATTTGCTTCTCTTAGAGGCTCCGCAAGCCAAATCTGGGGATCGGTTCATATGGGGGCTATATATAATTATGGACCGATGTGGACCAATTTTTGCACGTTTGTTAAAGAGCATATACTAGCACCATGTACCAAATTTCAGTCGGGTTGGATAAAATTTGCTTCTCTTAGAGGCTCCGCAAGCCAAATCGGGGGATCGGTTTATATGGGGGCTATATATAATTATAGACCGATGTGAACCAATTTTTGCATGATTGTTAGAGACCATATACCAACACCATGTACCAAATGTCAGCCGGATCGGATGAAATTTGCTTCTCTTAGAGGCTCAGGAGGTCAAATCTGGGGATCGGTTTATATGGGGCTATATATAATTATGAACCGATGTGGACCAATTTTTGCATAGTTGTTAAAGACCATATACTAATATCATGTACCAACTTTCAGTCGGATCGGATGAAATTTGCTTCTCTTAGAGGCTCCGCAAGCCAAATCTGGGGATCGGTTTATATGGGGGCTATATATAATTATGGACCGATGTCGACCAATTTCTGCATGGTTGTGAAAGATCATATGCTAACACCATGTACCAAATTTCAACCGGATCGGATGAATTTTGCTCCTCCAAGACGCTCCGCAAGCCAAATCTGAGCGTCGGTTTATATGGGGGCTATACGTAAAAGTGATCGGATATGGCCCATTTTCAATACCACCCGACCTACATCAATAACAACTACTTGTGCCAAGTGTCAAGTCGATAGCTTGTTTCGTGCGGAAGTTAGCGTGATTTCAACAGACGGACGGACATGCTTAGATCGACTCGGAATTTCACCATGACCGAGAATATATATACTTTATGGGGTCTTAGAGCTATATTTCGATGTGTTATAAAAATCTGGCTTCTGAGGCAAATTAAGTCCTTATCGTGTGGAAAATATATACGGGAGCTATATATAAATGAAAAAAATTTGCCTATAATATTAATTGTACACCCTGTGCAAAGTTTCACGTAAATCGGAGTAAAACATAGGCCTCTGTGGCCATATGAGTGTAAATCGGGCGAAAGATATATGGGTCCAATATCGAAATCTGTACTAATTTCAACGAAATTTTTCATAGTTGACGTCACTACCAATTGTACTACTTATGCAAAATTTGAAGCAAATCAGGCTAAAGCTCTGGCTTCTGGGACTATATATATGCATATCGGACGAAAGATATATATGGCAGCTATATCTAAATCTGAACCGATTTGGATGATATTTTCCAAGTTTTCCTAGACTCACAAAATATTCGGATGTACGGAACTTGAAGAAGATCAGTTGATAAACGCGCCAATTATGATCAGATCGGTAATAATTATATATGGCAGCTATATCTAAATGTGAACCGTTTTTATCCAAAACCAATAGCGATTGTGTCTGATGCGAAAAAAGACGCTATGCCAAATTTGAAGATGATCGGACTTAAACTGTGACCTGTACTTTGTACACAAAAATACATGAACAGACAGACAGACGGACTTAGAGTAATCGACTTAGAATTCAATTCTAAGACGATCGGTATACTAAAAGATGGGTCTCAGACTGCTCCTTCTTGGCGTTACATATACAGAATGCAATTCTAAGACGATCGGTATACTAAAAGATGGGTCTCAGACTGCTCCTTCTTGGCGTTACATATACAAATGCACAAACTTATAAGGAACGATGAGAGCAAAGAGATGGAACTAGACACAATCGTTCCTTATAGTGGACCGTTCATTTGAACTAGTTGAGACTAATGCTAGCACATTTAGCCCGAGACATTATATTTAGGAAATTGTGATGTCCCAAACATAATATGTTCTAACATATTAACATATTTGTCCCAAACATGTTTAAATAGGTTTGTGAACATTATATGCTTGTTCTTAAAAATAATGCGGATAAAAATTTGACTTCAAACATATAACTTTTGCACCAAAACATATGAACAACAGTCTTGTTCGTCCGTGTAGAGCTAACATTCTATTTAGAAGTTTTAAGATACATGGCGTTTACCATAACGGTAGTAATTCGATTGTGGACGACAGTCTTTAGTAGAGCTTTGTATGCTAGCCATAATGGAGGCTACATACACACAAAAAAATTTTTTTCTGGTTCAATCACGAAATTAATTGATCCAATTAATTTTTTAATTGAAATGTCTTTAATCACAGAAATGATAGTATCAATTAAAAAATTAATTGAAGGTCAATTAAAAAATTAATTGATCCAATTGAAAAATTAATTGATACTATTAATTTTTGTTTCAATTAAAAAATTTGTTGTATCAATTAAATTTTTAATTGAATATTTTTTAAAACTCAATTAAAATTTTAATTGGAAAGATTTTCGTGGAATTTTTTTCTGTGTAGGATTCGGTCTGGTCGCATGTTCAACTGAATATAATTGATAATGCTACACCAGTTTAATGTTTTAGGATAAAAATTACAAGAGTGGGAAGGATGGACAACTTGAACTATATTGATTGAGAAGTTATATATTTGGAATAGGGTATATGACACTAATTTTCTCGATTGCTGGTTTCTTTGAAAAAGAAAAAATTACGTTAAATCTCTTCACCTCTATTCAAAAATATTTTGGCAAACAAGTCAATATAAAATGCTTTTGTCTATTTTCATTTGTTCTTTTTTTTCTGCATTGTGTCTATAAAAATATTTAACAATAACTACCCAAGCATCCTGTGGATAAGGAAAAAATTGTGCAATTTCATTCATTGGCTACTGAAGCATAGTGAAAATGTTAAGGACTGAGCTTTCTCGTATCGTTGGTGTCAAGTGCAGATGTAAAATTGATAGTGTTGTCGATTTTTTTTTGCTCCTCCATATTTGGTTCACTGTATGAACAATCAGTAATGGAGTATTTTTTACCCTGCACCCCCCCCCCCCCCACCACTCTATCTCGTTTTTCATTGCATTGAAAAATCCCAAACGATGGTGTTAAGGTTTATTATTACACAGGTTGCTAACTAATGGTCTGTTAAATAAAATCCATACACTTTTCTCTGGGGTCCATTTCCATTGGTTCGTTATTACTATACTCACCATATAGGAAGAAAAAGTGGAAGGATGTTACTAGCAAAAGGGAATCCTTTTCCCTTACAAAATTGTATATGTATGCGTGTATGTTTCAATGTATGTGTGCGTTTTATACTTTCCCCTGCTCTTGTGTGAATAGGGAAATAGTTACTCTGCCATTTTTCGTGTATAACTCATAACCTGCAGGTTTTTCTGTTACTATGAGTTCAAGTACTGAAATTATAAAGAACTTTGTTGTTGATTCCCATTTCATGTTGCAAACATGAAGAAAATATCGAAAACAATAACGTCAATAGTATGGAAAAAATATATAGCATCCGTAAAAGGATGAGAATGGAATGGTTTACATTGATTTTCTATGAGATATTAGAGTGTAACGAATGTTTTTTTGATTAGCAATAAAAATACGAAGACTCTGAGCCTCAATTTTATTTGTTTGGAATATGGAAGTCATGTCGCTATTGCAGCAGTGAAACTTCCGCATGCCAATATTTCTTCTATTTCTGAATATTTCAGAACAAACAACATTCCTCATATAAATAGCAGCAGAAATTCATTTTAAAATTAAATTGGGTACCAACTAAGCTTATAGAAAATTTTGTCAAGATTTTATTTCTATAGAAAATTTTGTCAAAATTCTATTTCTATAGAAAATTGTCAAAATTTTATTTCTATAGAAAATTTTGTCAAAATTTTATTTCTATAGAAAATTTTATCAAAATTTTATTTCTATAGAAAATTTTGTCAACATTTTATTTCTATAGAAAATTTTGTCAAAATTTTATCTCTATAGAAAAATTTGTCAAAATTTTATCTCTATAGAAAATTTTGTCAAAGTTTTATCTCTATAGAAAATTTTGTCAAAATTTTATTTCTATAGAAAAATTTGTCAAAATTTTATCTATAGATAATTTTGTCAAAATTTTATCTCTATAGACAATTTTGTCAAAATTTTATTTCTACGGAAAATTTTGTCAAAATTTTATTTCTACAGAAAATGTTGTCAAAATTTTATTTCTATAGAAAATTTTGGAAAAATTTTATTTCTATAGAAAATTTTGTCAAAATTTTATTTCTATAGAAAAATTTGTTAAAATTTTATTTCTAATAATAATTTTGTCAACATTTTATCTGTGTAGAAAATATTGTCAAAATTTTATCTCTATAGAAAATTTTGTAAAAATTTTATTTCTATAGAAAATTTTGTTAAAATTTTATCTCTATAGAAAATTTTGTCAGAATTTTATCTCAATAGAAAATTTTGTCAGAGTTTTATCTCTATAGAAAATTTTGTCAAAATTTTATCTCCATAGAAAATTTTGTCAAAATGTTATTTCTATAGAAAATTTTTTCAAAATTTTAATTCTATAGAACATTTTGTCAAACTTTTATTTCTATAGAAATTTTGTCAAAATTTTATTTCTATAGAAAATCTTGTCAACATTTTATTTCCATAGAAAATTTTGTCAAAATTTTATCTCTATAGAAAATTTGGTCAAAGTTTTATCTCTATAGCAAATTTTGTCAAAATTTTATTTCTATAGAAAAATTTTTCAAAAATGTATCTATAGATAATTTTGTCAAAATTTTATTTCTATATAAAATTTTGTCAAAATTTTATTTCTACAGAATGTTTTGTCAAACTTTTATTTCAATAGAAAATTTTGTTAAAATTTCATTTCTATAGAAAATTTTGTAAAAACTTTACTTCTATAGAAAATTTTGTAAAAACTTTACTTCTATAGAAAATTGTGTCAAAATTGTATCTCTATAGAAAATTTTGTCAAAATTTTATCTCTATAGAAAATTTTGTCAAAGTTTTATCTCTATAGAAAATTTTGTCAAAATTTTATTTCTATAGAAAAATTTTTCAAAAATGTATCTATAGATAATTTCGTCAAAATTTTATCTCTATAGAAAATTTCGTCAAAATTTTATCTCTATAGAAAATTTTGTCAAAATTTTATCTCTATAGAAAATTTTGTCAAAATTTTATCTCTATAGAAAATTTTGTCAAAATTTTATCTCTATAGAATATTTTGTCAAAATTTTATCTCTATAGAAAATTTTGTCAACATTTTATCTCTATAGAAAATTTTGTCAAAATTTTATCTCCATAGAAAATTTTGTCAAAATCTTATTTCTAATAATAATTTTTAAGTTTTTAATTATTTGTGATGGGCTATTTTCGGTCAATTTGTTTGAAGATGCAAATAAAACAATTTTATTTCATCATTTCGTGGATTGCAATGGATTTCATTGAAATAACTTAAATAGTACAGTTCTGTGATAATGGTTTTTAAGTTTGATTTTACACGTTTTACAATAGATTATTGATTTATTTATATTTTAATTGTCGTGAAGTCCAGTTTTATATAAAATAAGTGAAATATTTGGGATGTAAAGAACAAAAAATTATTTATCAATAAAAACCCTGTTGAAAAAGTCGGAAAAAAGCCGACGCAACGTCCAGGAAATTATGAAATAAAATTGTTTTATTTGCATCTTCAAACAAATTGACCGAAAATAGCCCATCACAAATAATTAAAAACTTAAATATTACATTGGTCATTAAAGAAAAATAATAATAATTTTGACAACATTTTATTTCTATAGAAAATTGTCAAAATTTTATTTCTTTAATCATTGTTGTTGTTTTTGATTTCAGCTTAAAACTATGCATTGCTTAAGTTATACTTTTAGTTTAGTCAATGCATGGTTTTAAGCTGAAATCAAAAACAAGTATATACGGTCGTAAGTTCGGCCAGGACGAAGCTTATGTACCCTCCACCATGGATTGCGTAGAAACTTCTTCTAAACACTGCCATCCACAATCGAATTACTTAGGTTGCGGTAACGCTTGCCGATGGCAAGGTATCTTAAAACTTCCTAGCACTGTCTTCTAAATTGTAAGTAAGTCCATACATGGCATATATTAAGTTAAACAATTTTCTTTTGAAATAAAATTTAAAAAAAATTTCCTTAGTAATAAAATTTTGACAAAATTTTCTTTAGAAACAAAGTTTTGACAAAATTTTCTTTAGAAATAAAATTTTAACAAAATTTTCCATAGAAATAACATTTTGACAAAATTTTCTTTAGAAATAAAATTTTAACAAAATTTTCTTTAGAAATAAAGTTTTTACAAAATTTTCTTTAGAAATAAAGTTTTAACAAAATTTTCTATAGAAATAAAATTTTGACAAAATTTTCTATAGAAATAAAATTTTAACAAAATTTTCTATAGAAATAAAATTTTTACAAAATTTTCTTTAGAAATAAAGTTTTGACAAAATTTTCTTTAGAAATAAAATTTTAACAAAATTTTCCATAGAAATAAAATTTTGACAAAATTTTCTTTAGAAATAAAATTTTGACAAAATTTTCTTTAGAAATAACATTTTAACAAAATTTTCTATAGAAATAAAATTTTAACAAAATTTTCTATAGAAATAAAATTTTAACAAAATTTCCTTTAGAAATAAAATTTTGACAAAATTTTCTATAGCAATAAAATTTTGACAAAATTTTCTATAGAAATAAAATTTCGACAAAATTTTCTATAGAAATAAAATTTTAACAAAATTTTCTTTAGAAATAAAGTTTTGACAAAATTTTCTTTAGAAATAAAATTTTGACAAAATTTTCTTTAGAAATAAAATTTTAACAAAATTTTCTTTAGAAATAAAGGTTTGACAAAATTTTCTTTAGAAATAAAGTTTTGACAAAATTTTCTTTAAAAATAGCATTTTAACAAAATTTTCCATAGAAATAAAATGTTGACAAAATTTTCTATAGAAATAAAATTTTGACAAAATTTTCTATAGAAATAAAGTTTTGACAAAATTTTCTATATAAATGAAATTTTAACAAAATTTTCTATAGAAATGAAATTTTAACAAAATTTTCTATAGAAACAAAATTTTTACGCTCACGAAAATAATCCCGCTCTCCAACATAAAACGCTTAAAAGTTAAATTTTTTGCAATTTTAGTGAAACCTAGGATGTTAAGAGTTTAATAACGTAAAACATAAAATTATTCGTGAGTCACGATATTTTTCGTGAATCACGGTATTTTTCGTGAGTCACGACATTTTCGTGCGTGAGTGTGCGTGAGTACAAGTTTTCTTTTAGTGATTGTGCGTGAGACCTACCAAACAATATCGTGCGTGAGTAAGATATTTCCGTCGTGAGTGTGCGTGAGCGTGAGTAAAATATTATTCACGTGCACACCTCTACTCTTGACCAATCGCTGGCCTTTGATACGTCAGTCATGCCACTTTTTTTTGGCTACGATGAATAATTATGATCGGGCGCCAGTTGTGTATGGATCTTAGGATTGAGAAGTTAAAGTCAAATAGACTGAAACTCCTGTATCTACCAGGAGAAGCTTGACTTGCCTCCTCAATTTCGCTACTTCAGGTATAACAAGTATATACGGCCGTAAGTTCGGCCAGGCCGAAGCTTATGTACCCTCCATCATGGATTGCGTAGAAACTTCATCTAAACACTGCCACAATCGAATTACTTAAGTTGCGGTAACGCTTGCCGATGGCAAGGTATCTTAAAACCTCCTAACACCATCTTCTAAATTGTATGTAAGTCCATACGTAGTATATATTAAATCAAAAAAGATCGATCCAATACGTATATAATTCAGTTTGACAAAGTAGACATAAAATTTTGACAAAATTTTCTACAGAAATAAAATTTTAACAAAATTTTCTATAGAAATAACGTTTTCACAAAATTTTCTATAGAAATAAAAACTTTGACAACATTTTCTATAGAAAGACAATTTTGACAAAATTTTCTATAGAAATAAAATCTTGGTACATTATTTTTGGCTCGAGTGGCAACCATGATTATGATCCGAATAAAATTTGAACAAAATTTTCTATAGAAACAAAATTTTGACAAAATTTTCTATAGAAATAAAATTTTGACAATGATGAAAATTTTATTATGAACCGCATAAAATGTTAACAAAATTTTTTATAGAAATAAAATTTTGATAAAATTGTCTATAGAAATAAAATTTTGACAAAATTTTCTATAGAAATAAAATTTTGGTAGATTATTTTTGGCTCTAGTGGCAACCATGATTATGAACCGATATGGACCAATTTTTGTGTGATTGGACCAATTTTGGTATGGTTGTTAGCGACCATATACTAACACCACGTGCCTAATTTGAAACGGATCGGATGAATTTTGCTCCTCCAAGAGGCTCCGGAGGTCAAATCTGGAGAATGTTTTATATGGGGGCTATATATAATTATGGACCGATATGGACCAATTCTGGCACGGTTGTTAAGGATCATATACTAACACCATGTTCCAAATTACAACCGGATTGGATGAAATTTGCTTCTCTTGGAGACTTCGCAAGCCAAATCTGGGGATCGGTTTATATGGGGGCTATATATAATTATGAACCGATGTGGACCAATTTATGCATGGTTGTTAGAGACCATATACCGATATCATGTACCGAATTTCAGGCGGATCGGATGAAATTTGCTTCACTTTGAGGCTCCGCAACCCAAATCTGGGGATCGGTTTATATGGGCGCCATATATAATTACGGACCGATGTGGACCACTTTTTGCATGGTTGTTAGAGACCATATAACAACACCATGTACCAAAATTCAGCCGGATCGGATGAAATTTGCATCTCTTTTAGGCTCCGCAAGCCAAATCTGGGGATCGGTTAATATGGGGGCTATATATAATTATGGACCGATATGAACCAATTTTTGCATGGTTGTTAGAGACCATATACCAACACCATATACCAAATTTTAGCCGAATCGGATGAAATATGCTTCTATTAGAGGCTCCACAAGCCAAATCTGAGGGTCCCTTTATATGGGGGCTATACGTAATAGTGGACCGATATGGCCCATTTTCAACACCATCCGACCTACATCGATAGCAACTACTTATGCCAAGTTTCAAGTCGATAGCTTGTTTCGTTCGGAAGTTAGCGTGATTTCAACAGACGGACGGACGGACGGACGGACATGCTTAGATCGACTCAGAATTTCACCACGACCCAGAATATATATACTTTATGGGGTCTTAGAGCAATATTTCGATGTGTTACAAACGGAATGACAAAGTTAATATACCCCCATCCTATGATGGAGGGTATAAAAAAGATCGATCCAATACGTATATAATTCAGTTTGACAAAGTAGACATAAAATTTTGACAAAATTTTCTACAGAAATAAAATTTTAACAAAATTTTCTATAGAAATAACGTTTTCACACAATTTTCTATAGAAATAAAAATTTTGACAACATTTTCTATAGAAAGACAATTTTGACAAAATTTTCTATAGAAATAAAATCTTGGTACATTATTTTTGGCTCGAGTGGCAACCATGATTATGAACCGAATAAAATTTGAACAAAATTTTCTATAGAAACAAAATTTTGACAAAATTTTCCATAGAAATAAAATTTTGACAATGATGAAAATTTTATTATGAACCGAATAAAATGTTAACAAAATTTTTTATAGAAATAAAATTTTGATAAAATTTTCTATAGAAATAAAATTTTGACAAAATTTTCTATAGAAATAAAATTTTGGTAGATTATTTTTGGCTCTAGTGGCAACCATGATTATGAACCGATATGGACCAATTTTTGTGTGATTGGACCAATTTTGGTATGGTTGTTAGCGACCATATACTAACACCACGTGCCTAATTTGAAACGGATCGGATGAATTTTGCTCCTCCAAGAGGCTCCGGAGGTCAAATCTGGAGAATGTTTTATATGGGGGCTGTATATAATTATGGACCGATATGGACCAATTCTGGCACGGTTGTTAAAGATCATATATATATACTAACGCCATGTTCCAAATTACAACCGGATTGGATGAAATTTGCTTCTCTTGGAGACTTCGCAAGCCAAATCTGGGGATCGGTTTATATGGGGGCTATACATAATTATGAACCGATGTGGACCAATTTTTGCATGGTTGTTAGAGACCATATACCAATATCATGTACCGAATTTCAGGCGGATCGGATGAAATTTGCTTCACTTTGAGGCTCCGCAACCCAAATCTGGGGATCGGTTTATATGGGCGCCATATATAATTACGGACCGATGTGGACCACTTTTTGCATGGTTGTTAGAGACCATATAACAACACCATGTACCAAAATTCAGCCGGATCGGATGAAATTTGCATCTCTTTTAGGCTCCGCAAGCCAAATCTGGGGATCGGTTAATATGGGGGCTATATATAATTATGGACCGATGTGAACCAATTTTTGCATGGTTGTTGGAGACCATATACCAACACCATATACCAAATTTCAGCCGGATCGGATGAAATATGCTTCTATTAGAGGCTCCACAAGCCAAATCTGGGGATCGGTTTATATGGGGGCTATATATAATTATGGACCGATGTGGACAAATTTTTGCGTGGTTGTTAGAGACCATATACCAACACCATATACCAAATTTTAGCCGAATCGGATGAAATATGCTTCTATTAGAGGCTCCACAAGCCAAATCTGAGGGTCCCTTTATATGGGGGCTATACGTAATAGTGGACCGATATGGCCCATTTTCAATACCATCCGACCTACATCGATAACAACTACTTGTGCCAAGTTTCAAGTCGATAGCTTGTTTCGTTCGGAAGTTAGCGTGATTTCAACAGACGGACGGACGGACGGACGGACGGACGGACGGACATGCTTAGATCGACTCAGAATTTCACCACGACCCAGAATATATATACTTTATGGGGTCTTAGAGCAATATTTCGATGTGTTACAAACGGAATGACAAAGTTAATATACCCCCATCCTATGATGGAGGGTATAAAAAGGGCGGCCTGTAGGACGACCTCCCTTCTATCTAAACGATATAATAGACACTTGGCAGTCACCAACATGGCTTACGTAGTCTACATCACTTTAATACTTTATTGCATCATATATCAATCGAATTTTTAATCAGTTTAAACCATTTTACAGAACGGCTATTGCGACTCTTGACCATTCTCAGTCCTTTTCGACATCAAATCATTAGACACACTCTTAACTAATGGACGGTAGAAGTAAATGACAGATGTTACATTCGTCAACTTTTTCATGCCACCCATGTTTGTGGTAAAATCCGTGATCGTAACAAGGATCAAAAATCATTTCCTATAATTTTCCTGGAACATTTAGGCCTAAATGCATGAAAGAGCTTCTGCCTGGCCGAACTAAAAACCGTTTTCACTCGTTGCATATCCGAGTAGTATGTTATTGACTTCATCGCTTGTATTCATAAATATTTTTAAATCAGTGTTTTCGATTTTTCATTACACCCTCATAAATTCACCTACAACCAGCAATCCTTACGCAAAGTTGATGTGAAAATGTGGTCAAGTGGTCATTCATATATTGCGGCCGGAAATGAATGAATGAAATGAATGAAACTTTCGAAGAAGGATATAACCAAACATGCGATTGATTTTTTTTTCGTTTTTACTCACTTCCCTTAGGGATTGCAAAGAGAGTATGGGGTAGCTATTTCAATAGGTTAGCCATTTCAATTTTTTTTTGTATTTCAGAAATTGGTAAAATTTCGCTTTATATTTTCGCTTGTGGAATATGGGGCGATATTATATTCTGGGAACGGGGTGAATTTTATTTCTTATCAAGCTTTTGAATACCATTTTTCACCCCCTTTTCTTTTTAGCACTTTTGCCCATATATTATTACCCATATGGGATTTTATGAATATTTGTGGTTGTTTTTGATAGGTTTCGCTTTAAATAAGGTTCAATTTATATTCTGAGCTTTTGTTTTCCTGTGGGAAATGGTAATGGCCTTACTAATGGTTAGAATACCAACAAAAAAATAGCAAAGAATTGGATAGAAAAAAGATTGAAATATTTGTTTCTAATATAAATGTATTGGCCATACGTGATATTTCCTTTGATTTCGGTTAAATCATGCAAACAAAAGTTCATATTTTGGGTGGAATGGATGGGGGATTCTTCTCTCACCCCGTTGGATAGCACATTAATAAATATCGTGTAATTGACTTCTTGCTGAAGAAATGTTATTTTCTTTGGATATGGACGGATGATTTATGTCAGATATATGGGATTTGATGATAACAAGGGTAACTAGCACTTTTTGTGATCTTTCCTTAAATTGTTTTTATTTTACTCTCTTCAATCGTTTTAAATATGGAATGTTTTCGATTCCCAAATGTTGGGACCTATATCTTCTAAATGCTGGGCAGTGACACAGATAATGTTCAAGTGCCTCTTCGTCCTCTCCACATGCCCTGTATAAACTATCATTTATAACACCTATACGGTACCCATTTTTGAGATACCAATTTTTAAACACTTAATTATGAGGAAACCCCCAACTTTATTGTCTTTTGGACAAGGAAACAAACTTTTTATCAGAGAAATGCGTCTTTTTATATGCATCGTGTTTAAGGACATGAAATCTTTGGCGTCACGAAAATATTTTTTCTGTGTACACAGTTCATCTAAAGACTAGATTGATAGACTAGGGTTGTGGTAATAACTTCCTATATACTATATATAATTATGGACCAATATGGATCAATTTTTGCATGGTTGTTATACGATGTTTACTAACATTGCTAATCAAATTTCAACCGGATTTCAAACGGTTCGGGAAGTCAAATCTGGGAGTCGGTTTATATGGGACCTATACTTAAGAGTGGTACTATATGGCCCATTCGCAATACCATCTGTGTTACACCCATAGAAAACATCAGGCATGCATGATTAAACTTCCCAGCAAAAAACAGCTTCAAAAAAGTAGTTTGTGATCCACAAGTAGTGCAAACTTGGATAACCTCCAATGAATTTTACATGAGCTTGTCATACCACGCAAGTACTCCATTTTTGGATCCTTTGCATTGCTTTAGAAGTGGTGCCTTTGAAGTTCATTTGGTTGAAAAAATTAAACAAGTATATACGGCCGCAAGATCGGCCAGGCCGAAGCTTATGTACCCTTCACCATGGATTGCGTAGAAACTTCTTCTAAACACTGCCATTCACAATCGAATTACTTGGGTTGCGGTAACGCTTGCCGATGGCAAGGTATCTTAAAACTTCCTAACACCGTCTTCTAAATTGTAAGTAAGTCCATACGTGGTATATATTAAATTAACAAAATTTTCTTTAGTAATAAAGTTTTGACAAAATTTTCCATAGAAATAAAATTATAACAAAATTTTCCATAGAAATAAAATTTTGACAAAACTTTCTATAGAAATAAAATTATAACAAAATTTTCCATAGAAATAAAATTTTGACAAAATTTTCCATAGAAATGAAATTTTAACAAAATTTTCCATAGAAATAAATTTTTGACAAAATATTCAATAAAAATAAAATTTTGACAAAATTTTCGATATAAATAAAGTCTTGACAAAATTTTCTATAGAAATAAAATTTTAACAAAATTTTCTATAGAAATAAAATTTTAACAAAATTTTCCATAGAAATAAAATGTTGGCAAAATATTCCATAGAAATAAAATTGTAACAAAATTTTCCATAAAAATAAAATTTTCTATAGAAATAAAATTTTGACAAAATGTTCTATAGAAATAAAATTTTGACAAAATATTCTATGGAAATGAAATTTTAACAAAATTTTCTATTGAAATAAAGTTTTGACAAAATTTTATATAGAAATGAAGTTTTAACAAAATTTTCTATAGAAATAAAATTTTAACAAAATTTTCCATAAAAATAAAATTTTGACAAAATTTTCTATAGAAATAAAATTTTGACAAAATTTTCTATAGAAATGAAATTTTAACAAAATTTTCTATAGAAATAAAATTTTGACAAAATGTTCTATAGAAATAAAATTTTGACAAAATGTTCTATGGAAATGAAATTTTAACAAAATTTTCTATAGAAATAAAGTTTTGACAAAATTTTATATAGAAATGAAATTTTAACAAAATTTTCCATTAAAATAAAATTTCGACAAAATTTTCTATAGAAATAAAGTTTTGACAAAATTTTGTATAGAAATAAAATTTTGACAAAATGTTCTATGTAAATGAAATTTTAACAAAATTTTCTATAGAAATAAAGTTTTGACAAAATTTTATATAGAAATGAAGTTTTAACACAATTTTCTATATAAATAAAATTTTAACAAAATTTTCCATAAAAATAAAATTTTAACAAAATTTTCCATAGAAATAAAATTTTGACAAAATTTTCTATAAAAATAAAATGTTGATAAAATTTTCTATAGAAAAGAAATTTTAACAAAATTTTCTATAGAAATGAAATTTTAACAAAATTTTCTATAGAAATGAAATTTTAACAAAATTTTCCATAAAAATAAAATTTTGACAAAATTTTCTATAGAAATAAAATTTTGACAAAATTTTCTATAGAAAAGAAATTTTAACAAAATTTTCTATAGAAATGAAATTTTAACAAAATTTTCTATAGAAATGAAATTTTAACAAAATTTTCTATAGAAATAAAATTTTGGTAGATTATTTTTGGCCCGAGTAGCAAACAACCATGTACCAACCATATACCAATTTTTGTGTGATTGGGGATTGGCTATAAATAACTATAGACCCATATGGACCAATTTTGGTATGGTTGTTAGCGGCCATATACTAACACCACGTTCCACATTTGAACCGAATCGGATGAATTTGACTTCTCTAAGAGGCTCCGGAGGTCAAATCTGGAGAAGGTTTATATGGGGCCTATATATAATTATGAACCGATATGGCTCCGGAGGTCAAATCTGGAGAAGAGGCTCCGGAGGTCAAATCTGGAGAAGGTTTATATGGGGCCTATATATAATTATGAACCGATATGGACCAATTCTAGCACGGTTGTTGGAGACCATATACTAACACCATGTTCCAAATTTCAACCGGATCGTATGAAATTTGGCTTGGATCTGCAAGCCTAATCTGGGGATCGGTTTATATGGGGGCTATATATAATTATGAACAGATGTGGATCAATTTTTACATGGATGTTAGAGAACATATACTAACACCACGTTCCACATTTGAACCGGATCGGATGAACTTTGCTCCTCCAAGAGGCTCCGGAGGTCAAATCTGGAGAAGGTTTATATGGGGGCTATACATAATTGTGGACCGATATGGACCAATTTTTGGATGGTTATTAGAGACCATATACCAAAACCATGTACCAAATTTCAGTCGGATTGGATGAAATTTGCTTCTCTTAGGGGCTCCGCAAGCCAAATCTGAGGGTCCGTTTATATGGGGACTATACGTAAAAGTGGATCGATATAGCCCATTTGCAATACCATCTGACCTACATCAATAACAACTACTTGTGCCAAGTTTCAAGTCGATAGCTTGTTTCGTTCGGAAGTTAGCGTGATTTCAACAGACGGACGGACCTGCTTAGATCGACTCTGAATTTCACCACGACCCAGAATATATATACTTTATGGGGTCTTAGAGTAATATTTCGATGTGTTACAAACGGAATGAGAAAGTTAATATACCGCCCATCCTATGGTGGAGGGTACAAAAAACAATTTTTCCAATTACTCTTTTTATTTTTATATTTTTTTTGTTACACTTGTATTTTCTTATTATCTAATTTTTACAAATTGATTCTTTGCTTCTATCGGGGATTGAACCTGGGTCTGTTGGCACTATAACAGAACGACTTAGCACACTCAGCCACAAACGCCTTTGAACACGATGCATCAAAACGTATATTCAAATGTTTGTGATATGAACCTAATATGACACCACGGCATGACATTCTAACTACTTCCTGAGATGTTTTTTATTATTATGAGTGACAAAATAAAAAACGCTGGTTCAAATCTCATCAGCGGCAGTTTTTTTATTAAACATTTTTCTAAAAAATATTTTTTTTATGTTATACATCGTTTTTAGTTTTTTTTCGGTATATATGTTCGCACACTAATAAAAAAAGTTTCGTTATATTAACGATATGTGTCGTTTAAAGTTAGCCAATCAAACAAATTCGTTAATACAACGAAATTTCTGTTAATCAACGTAATATTTCGTACTATTAACGAATATTTCCATTGTATTAATGAAAATGTTTTAGATATTTCAATGAAAATTTTTCGTTGCCTCAATTTTAATGAAATTTTCTTTGTGCTTATTTTAGTTTTTCCATTAAAAGTCAACAAAAAATTAAAAAAATTTCGTAATTTCTCAAAAGTTCTTCGTTGGATGTGAAAAAGTCAAACGGTTCAAATCCCAGCGAATATAATTTTTATACCCTTCACCACTACTGTGGTACAGGGTATAATAAGTTTGTGCATTTGTATGTAACGCCAAGAAGGAGTAATCATAGACCAACCTTTTAGTATACGGATCGGCTTAGAATTAAATTCGGAGTCGATTTAGCGATGTCCGTCTATCTGTCTGTCTGTCTGTCTGTCTGTCTGTTGATGTATTTTTGTGTGCAAAGTACAGCTCGCAGTTTTAGTCCCATTGTCCTAAAATTTGGTATAGGGTCCTGTTTCGGCTCAAAGACGATCCCTATTGATTTTGGAAAAAATCGGTTCAGATTTAGATATAGCTGCCATATATATTTTTCACCGATCTGGTCATAATTGGCGTGTATATCAACCGATCTTCCTCAAATTCCGTAAATCCGAATATTTTATGGGTCTCGAAAAACTTGCAAAATATCAGCCAAATCGGTTCAGATTTAGATATAGCTCCCATATATAGCTTTCGCCCGATTTACACTCATTTGCCCACAGAGGCCAATTTTTTGCTCCGATTTATTTGAAATTTTGCACAAGGAGTAGAATTAGCATTCTAACTATGCGTGCCAAATTTGGTTGAAATCGGTTCAGATTTGGATATATCTCCCATATATAGCTTTCGCCCGATTTACACTCATATGACCACAGAGGCCAATTTTTTGCTCCGATTTATTTGAAATTTTGCACAGGGAGTAGAATTAGCATTGTAACTATGCGTGCCAAATTTGGTTGAAATCGGTTCAGATTTAGATATATCTCCCATATATAGCTTTCGCCCGATTTACACTCATATGACCACAGAGGCCAATTTTTAACTCCGATTTAGTTGAAATTTTGCACAGGGAGTAGAATAAGCATTGCTGCTATGCGTGCCAAATTTGGTTGAAATCGGTTCAGATTTAGATATAGCTCCCATATATAGTTTTCGCCCGATTTACACTCATATGACCACAGAGGCTAATTTTTAACTCCGATTTAGTTGAAATTTTGCACAGGGAGTAGAATTAGCATTGTAGCTATGCGTGCAAAATTTGGTTGAAATCGGTTCAGATTTAGATATAACTCCCATATATATGTTTTTCTGATTTCGACAAAAATGGTCAAAATACCAATATTTTCCTTGTAAAATCGCCACTGCTTAGTCGAAAAGTTGTAAAAATGACTCTAATTTTCCTAAACTTCTAATACACATATATCGAGCGATAAATCATAAAAAACTTTTGCGAAGTTTTCTTAAAATTGCTCCAGATTTAAATGTTTCCCATATTTTTTTACTAACATTGTGTTCCACCCTAGTGCATTAGCCGACTTAAATTTGAGTCTATAGATTTTGTAGAAGTCTATCAAATTCTGTCCAGATCGAGTGATATTTAAATGTATGTATTTGGGACAAACCTTTATATATAGCCCCCAACACATTTGACGGATGTGATATGGTCTCGAAGATTTAGATCTACAAAGTGGTGCAGGGTATAATATAGTCGCCACCGTCCGACTTTAGACTTTCCTTACTTGTTTTTATTATTTTCTTACATTTTAATTGCTTTTCTATTCGTTTATGCGAAATTTATTTGTCCGAAACTTAAATTTTCACTTAAAATGGCCTAATTCCGTACTTTCTAAGACTTGTCCAAAAGGACTGCATCGGAAGTGGAAAAAAATCGACAGGGAATCCTGGGATGTGCTTTAAAAGAAATGTTTGTGATCTTGTCCAAAAGGACTGCATCGGAAGTGGAAACATTTATGGGGGATTCCGGAGTGCACTTTAAAAGAAATATTTGTGGTACAACTTCCAAGTTTTTTTGCTGGGTTTTAATGCCAAACCAGAGCTATGAGAGCCCATTTCCGTATTCCTCATTGGACATTTTTTATTATTGGAAATTTTTATAAATAAAAATATTAATTTTTTTAAGTCCTTATTTAAGTATTTATAAATAAAATCCAATGCATATTCTTTCGGTGATAATAATATGAATATTTTGGACAGATCGGCTAATATATATGTAAGCTGTATTTATAATGAATTTTTTGTCCCATATCGGATCAGATCAAAATAACGATCTTTATTTTGTGGACAAAACATAAAGGCATCCTTAAGCTCACATAGACTATTGGGATACCACACGTAGTGAACTTTTTCCCGCGAACAACAAACGGAAAGACAGACAGAAAAGGTGATGATAGATATAGGAGGGTATATTAACCCTCTAATGCTTTTAAGGAAGCTTTTAGTAAAACACACCTTAAGACAACAAAAATGGACAAAATAAAAAGAAAACTTATTTGAAACTATTCAAGGGGCTTTGCAGCATATGCTGAATTTTACCGTATAAATTTTTCTTGCTTAGTTCTCCTGCTTTTGTGTCGTTAACATTGAAAATTTAATCAACTGGGAAAAAATTGGGGCATTAGAGGGTTAAACGTAGGCTCTAGGTATTTATTTATAGTAGTCGCATTTTCCTGGATCTCAAAATTATTATACTCTGATCACATAGTGGTCAATGTTATATAAAATCGACTCTCCATTATTTTCGTTGCCTGAATTTTGATATCCGTTTTGCATTTAAAAGCCTCATTGGTTCATTAAAATTCTATTATGGGATTTCATCTCTGTATTGACTTTTACATGGAATAGTTTAGAGAACGAAATAGTATTTTCAAAATTATTAGTTGTGGTTATTTTCATTGAAAGCCTCTGAAAGGCTTCACACTCCTTTCAATCTATGAACAGTCATTTATTACGAACGAAAATTTCTTTGGAATTCACAGCTCATTGAAGCATTCACTTTAGCTATTGATTTTTGTTGGCTTTTGTTCAAATAGAGCCTCTATTGAAGGCGGTAAAATGAATGTGCGTTTCATTAATCATATCAATAAATTTCATTACTTCCTTGCTGGAAGTATGGGGCCGTAGGAGGGACTGTTTACTCAATGGGGTTGATTGGTGTGGTGTTAAATTTTATCCCTTGAATAGCTAGCATAAAATTCTATGTTGAGAATGGGTGTGTATGTATATGTGGACACTTGCGTGTGTGTGGTGCTAGAAATTCCCCAATTATAGAGCTAAGGTGGGCATATTTCCCTTGTCAAAAATTTCTTTTGTATGGACACAAATAATTTATGATGGAATTTCAATAGCTCCTTTAGGCAGGTATTTTTTTTTAATTATAACTTTGGAATGCTGTGGGAGCTGGGAAGTTATGGATATTTCTTTATTAAATTAGTTATGAAATTATTTTTGTATGAGTTTGTTTCAACTTCAGTTGTTTGTTTATTCACTTGAGAATTTTTGGTTGGAATTTTTGAATTTATGAAATATTTTTTTATGTGGTTAAAGCGTTAAATTAGATGCGTTAAATTTGGTAGCTTGGTAGAAAAAGCTGTGTAATTGTTCAAAACTAGGGCTTTCTTTTTCCCGTACGTTTTTCATTCCCGGGAAAGCGGGATTTTTTCGAATTTCCCGAGATCCGGGTCAAAGGGAAACCTACTTTGATGTGGCATACATTTAGACATTTGAATAAATTAGAAATCGCCCAAAACTACGGTTAAAAGTCGTTGTCTGGACAACTAACAATATATATTGTGCTGATCGCTTACATCAGCCATAAATCGTACTAAAGCTATATATATGGGAGCTATACCTAAATCTGAACCGATTCCAACCAAATACGGCACACTTTACGACACCATCAATTGCACTCCTTGTGCAAAATTTAAAGTATATCAGGCTAAAATTCTAGCTTCTCGGGCCATATTAGTAGACATCGGGCGAAAGATATATATGGAAGCTATATCTAAAACTGAACCGATTTCTTCCAAAATCAATAAAGTTCTATTCTGACCCAAAATACATACTTGTGCTAAATTTGAAGTCGATTGGATTAAAATTGCGACCTACACTTTGATTACAAAAATGTGTTCACGAACAGACGGACAGACGGACATGGTTAGATCGACTCAGTGGCCGGCCCTGAGTAATATTGCCAAAGACACCCTATGTCTTTCTCCTCCCTTTCTGGGTGTTGCAAACATATGCACTCACTTATAACACCCTGTTCCACAGTGTGGCGCAGGGTATAAAATCCCAGCAAAAAACAAATATATACGGCCGTAAGTTCGGCCAGGCTATATATGATTATGAACTGATATGGACCACTTTTGGCATGGTTGTTAAATATCATATACTACCACCACTTACCAAATTTCAACCAGATCGGATGAATTTTGCTTCTCCAAAAGGCACAGGAGGTCAAATCTGGGGATCGGTTTATATGGGTGCTATATATAATTATGGACTGATATGAACCAACTCTTGCATGGTTGGTGGATACCATATACAAACATCACGAACCAAATTTCAACCGTATCGGATGAATTTTGCTCTTCCAAGGGGCTCCGGAGATCAAATCTGGGGATCGGTTTATATGGGGCCTATATATAATTATTGACCGATTTCGACCAATTTTTGCATGGGTATTTGAGGCCATATATAAACACCACGTACCAAATATCAACTGAATCAGATGAATTTTGGTCTTCCAAGAGGCTTCGGAGGTCAAATCTGGTGATCGGTTTATATGGGGGCTATATATAATTATGGACCGATGTGGACCAATTTTTGCATGGTCATTAGAGACCATATACTAACACCATATACCAAATTTCAGCCGGATCTGATGAAATTTGCTTCTCTTAGAGTCTCCACAAGCCAAATCGGGGGATCGGTTTATATGGGGGCTATATATAATTATGGACCGATGTGGACCAATTTTTGTATGGTTGTTAGAGACCATATACTAACACCATGTACCAAATTTCAGCCGGATCGGATGAAATTTGCTTCTCTTAGAGGCTCTGCAAGCCAAATCGGGGGATCGGTTTATATGGGGGCTATATGTAATTACGGACCGATGTGGACCAATTTTTGCATGGTTGGTAGAGACCATATACTAACACCATGTACCAAACTTCCACCGGATCGGATGAAATTTGCCTCTCTTAGAGCAATCGCAAGCCAAATTTGGCGGTCCGTTTATATGGGGGCTATATGTAATTATGGACCGATGTGGACCAATTTTTGCATGGTTGTTAGAGACCATATACTAAAACCATGTACCAAATTTCAGATGGATCGGATGAAATTTGCTTCTCTTAGAGCAACCGCAAGCCAAATTAGGGGGTCCGTTTATATGGGGGCTATACGTAAAAGTGGACCGATATGGCCCATTTGCAATACCATCCGACCTACATCAATAACAACTACTTGTGCCAAGTTTCAAGTCGATAGCTTGTTTCGTTCGGAAGTTAGCGTGATTTCAACAGACGGACGGACGGACGGACATGCTCAGATCGACTCAGAATTTCACCACGACCCAGAATATATATACTTTATGGGGTCTTAGAGCAATATTTCGATGTGTTACAAACGGAATGACAAAGTTAATATACCCCCATCCTATGGTGGAGGGTATAAAAAATTGGAAGTTCTTCTAAAGTCACCACTTTAAAAGCACTTCCAAAAATGTCCTCCTGCAGATGGTCTTTATTTTAACTACGCAGGAAGATCTTTTAATTCAGTTTGTTATAACTCGATTTTTTTATATGTTTAATAGGTAATTTTAACTTTTTTATGTTTTTATAGGTTAAGAATTAATTTTTTACAAAGTAAGAATTAATAAAATGGTACTAATTATTTAAAATTTGTCGAAAAAAATGCTAAATCCATTCTAGAAAAATTTAGAATTTTTGGAATTATTTGAAGCCAAATGTTTCAGACAAGCTTTGTTATGCATTAAAAATCATAAAACATAAAAATTTGTTATTTGGCAAAATATAACACAATTTTTTAATTCACATCCAAAATACTGAATAAATTATAAAATGTGATGCAAATTCAGTGCAACGGCTGTTGAAATGCTGGAAATCCGTCCTATGACAAGTCCATGTTAAATTCATCGCTTCTGCGTCAATTTTGCACTACTTCCGGTTCCAAAAAGAAAATTTTCACTACTTTTTTGGCAACGCTTTTTTTACTTGGATAGAGTTAAATTGGCTTCGGTGCCCTAAATGGTTAAATTTTGTTTGAGTTTAGAAATTTTCACAGTTCCTATCACTAATGGCAATATTTCCATAATTTTAAAGCAAACTCTTTTTATGTTTTAGCTTCATTTTGCATTGGTCCGATGTTTTCCAAATCCCAGCAAAAAAATTGTAAGTTTTTCTAAGGCACAACTTTAAAAGCACTTCCAAAAATGTCCTCCCAAAGATGTTGTTTATTTTAAAGGCACAGGAAGTTCATTTGAGTTATGTTTTTTATAACTTGTTGTTTTCATATTTTGAATGGAAAATTTATTTTTGTTAGTTTAAAATAGACTAAAATAGATTAAGAATTAATAAAAGGTACAAACTATTTAAATTTTGTCGAAAAAATGATCAATTTCTTTCTAGAAAAATTGCAAATTTTTGAAATTATTTGATGTCAAACGTTCCAGACAAGCGTTACAAAAAATCATAAAAAAATTAAAAATTGTTTATTTGTCAAAATATCGCAAAATTTCTTAATTCACATACAAAACACTGAATTCACAACACACCTTAAAAAGTGATGCAAATTCAGTGCAACGGCTGTTGAAATGGTGGATATCCTATGACAAGCCCATGTTAAATTCATCGCTTCTGCATCAATTTGGCACCACTTCCGGATCCGAAGACAACATTTTCATTACATTTTTGGCGACGCTTTTTTTGCTGGGATGTAATAGCGTCGTGTCAATGGATTTTTCTGTACATGTTTTCTAGACGACAGGACAGCGATTTATATTATTAGCATTGAAACTAGAAAGGAAACATAAAGACGAATAAATGGACACCCAAGCCTAGACCGAGTTAGCCTCATTTTTATGCAAACTAAAGTTATAATTTTCAAAGTAAATTTTTTCATCCATTTTATGGGGAATCCTATCTCATGACAATATTTTAGTTTTAAAGCAAAAAAAAAAATCTGTGGATATGCTGTGTTTTTTTTTTTTCAAACTAAATATTTATGCATATATATCGTAGTAATAAAAATATACCTCGTTGTCATTGATAACACATATGCTCTTATATCAAACCCAAGCATATATTCACAAATATATTCATGTTTCCCTAACTACATAGTCATAGTCAGTGTAAATCACATCTGAAGCCATGACAGTATTTTTCAGGTCATATTGCTGCTGGTTTATTTATAAATACCAACATTTTGGTGTGGTATTTAGTTATGATGTGACCATTCTCCTGTGTTTTTCTATAACCAAATATTATTTTATTTTATTTATTTATTTGTAGCAACAATAACAACAGCGAAAAAGTAAAAACAATGTGACAACAAATCTGCGTCACATTTTGCAACTGTGACAAGCCTCCTAAGCTCCATTGGCTTTGAAGAGCATTTTGGACCAGTGGCAGGGATATAGAAAATGTTGGCTAATAAATTCCTTTAAGCTTTGAACAAATGCTACCTAGCATTATGTTTATTTCGCCAATATGAAAGTATTAGTTTATTAGTAAATAAATGTATACCCTTTTGTAAAATCCATGATAAATACAAAACGGATGTCATATTTGTATATGAAGTTTGCAAATGAAATTGATATGATTTCATGGACATTTTTGTTTAGTAATTGGATTTTTTTGTGTGTAATTAGAGGAGCTGATCTGCTTATACAAAATGAGAAGTATTTACATATATGTAAATAACCAGAAGCAATTTATACATTTTGTTTTTATATAAAATTTTATTTTGAATTTCACAAGCCAAAAAAAAAAAACACACATATAAAAAGGAAGAAGTCGACCTAATAAATAAAACTCGCACTTATCAGTCCTCCAATTAATTGGACAGTTGTTGCTGGAGTCTTTTGACGGTTACAGTTTTATTTGATTTGCAAAAGGTTTCATTTACTTAAAAAAAAGCTACACCAACAAAATACCCGTTTGTTGTAGTGTATTTTCATTAACCCTTTCACTACCGATGTCCACCTGGGAGGACATGACTTTGAGCGTCGATTAGAAGTCGACCTAATAAAACTCGCACTTATCAGTCCTACAATTACTTGGACAGTTGTTGCTGGAGTCTTTTGACGGTTACAGTTTCATTTGATTTGCAAAAGGTTTCATTTACTTAAAAAAAAGGTAGACCAACAAAATACCCCTTTGTTGTAGTGTATTTTCTTTAACCCCTTCACTACCGATGTCCACCTGGGAGGACATAACTTTGAGCGTCAATTATACATACTCCTTGTATGCTTTATTTAAAATTTTTGTTGGAGTATATTAAGGGGGTCCTTCTAATATTAATTTACCAGTTTTATGTAGTCGAACATGTGTTTCGTCAATTTTATTCAAGTTTTTTTCTATGTGAAAAAGTGAAATCCCCATTTTTTGTCATTTCTGATATTGCCCTTGAGCAATTAAGGTGACCTATTTATAGTATACAATTGTTGATTTTTTCTATATGACAGGAAGTGTTATTTAACTAAAAGGACATAAAATATTGAAAATTGGGTGAACGGTATCTACAGGGTAAGACGATTAAGTCATGTCCTCTATAGTGGACATCGGTAGCTAAAGGTTGCAAAATTTATACAACCGTTTAAATAGTATTCGACTAAAAATGTTATATGAAATGACAAAATTCGAAATTATTATAAAAGAGAGATTGCATGGGGTTCTGTATATCCCATAGCAATTCGAAAAATCTTTTTACGATTTTGAGATTTGAACGAACTCGACACAATTTTAGTAAAAACAAGTAAGGAAAGTCTAAAGTCGGGCGCGGCCGACTATATTATATCCTGCACCAGTTTGTAGATCAAAATTTTCGATACCATAGCACATTCGTCAAATGTGTTGGTGGCTATATATAAAGGTTTGTCCCAAATACATACATTTATATATCACTCGATCTGGACAGAATTTGATAGACTTCTACAAAATCTATAGACTCAAAATTTAAGTCGGCTAATGCACTAGGGTGGAACACAATTTTAGTAAAAAAAATATGGGAAACATTTAAATCTGAAGCAATTTTAAGGAAATTTCGCAAAAGTTTATTTATGGTTTATCACTCGATATATATGCATTAGAAGTTTAGGAAAATTAGAGTCATTTTTACAACTTTTCGACTAAGCAGTGGCGATTTTACAAGGAAAATGTTTGTATTTTGACCATTTTTGTCGAAATCAGAAAAACATATATATGGGAGCTATATCTAAATCTGAACCTATGTCAACCAAATTTGGCACGCATAGCTACAATGCTAATTCTACTCCCTGTGCAAAATTTCAACTAAATCGGAGTTAACAAATGGCCTCTGTGGTCATATGAGTGTAAATCGGGCGAAAGCTATATATGGGAGATATATCCAAATCTGAAACGATTTCAACAAAATTTGGCACGCATAGTTACAATGCTAATTCTACTCCCTATGCAAAATTTCAACTAAATCGGAACAAAAAATTGGCCTCTGTGGGCAAATGAGTGTACATCGGGCGAAAGCTATATATGGGAGATATATCCAAATCTGACCCGATTTCAACCAAATTTGGCACGCATAGCTACAATGCTAATTCTACTCCCTATGCAAAATTTCAACTAAATCGGAGTTAAAAATTTGCCTCTGTGGTCATATGAGTGTAAATCGGGCGAAAGCTATATATGGGAGCTATATCTAAATCTGAACCGATTTCAATCAAATTTGGCAATCATAGTAACAATGCTAATTCTACCTCCTGTGCACAATTTCAACTAAATCGGAGCAAAAAATTGGCCTCTCTGGTCATTTGAGTGTAAATCGGGCGAAAGCTATATATGGGAGCTATATCTAAATCTGAACCGATTTCAACCAAATTTGACACGCATAGCTACAATGCTAATTCTACTCCCTGTGCAAAATTTCAACTAAATCGGAGCAAAAAATTGGCCTCTGTGGGCAAATGAGTGTAAATCGGGCGAAAGCTATATATGGGAGCTATATCTAAATCTGAACCGATTTGGCTGATATTTTGCAAGTTTTTCGAGACTCATAAAATATTCGGATGTACGGAATTTTAGGAAGATCGGTTGATATACACGCCAATTATGACCAGAGCGGTGAAAAATATATATGGCAGCTATATCTAAATCTGAACCGATTTTTTCCAAAATCAATAGGGATCGTCTTTGAGCCGAAAGAGGACCCTATACCAAATTTTAGGACAATCGGACTAAAACTGCGAGCTGTACTTTGCACACAAAAATACATCAACAGACAGACAGACAGACGAACAGACAGACAGACAGACAGACAGACAGACAGACGGACATCGCTAAATCGACTCACAATTTAATTCTAAGCCGATCCGTATACTAAAAGGTTGGTCTATGATTACTTCTTCTTGGCGTTAAAGGGTGATACGGTCAAAATATGGTCAATATAAACTTGACGTATTTCTTTCAATTTTGCATTTAAAAAACCTGAACACACCCCATTTTGAAGGTGTGTGTGTAGAATGTTGCTCCTATTTTGATTTTGGAATTCACTCTTTAGTTGTTGTTATAAACATTAATTACAATGTACCCTCTTTGCATAGTAAATATTAATCCTTTTTATTTTCAAACATCTGGTTACATTGCATAAACATCTGGTTACAAGCATAATGTCAAAGTAAACCTACACTAACATCATTATAACTTTTGATCTTGCTTTTTGTTATTCATTCCCTTCGTAGACAGTTACCTACAACACCGGCTTTTGTAACTCCGTTTATAATTGGAAATAAATTAGAATTAAAATATCATTAGAGATACAGTCGTGCATTTTTATTCCAACTTGGCCTTCTGGTTAACAGGGATATAACAGTTTTGGCGACGAGGATAAAAATTCGTTGAATTTATATTCAAATATAAGTGGCTTGAAGTACGTTACACTAAGCGTGTGCTAGTTTCTTTCATTGTTTTACAAAATGGAGGCCGCTCAATTTGAGCAGTTCATGAAAATGCAAAGCGAATTGGTTACGCAACTTTCAAAGTTGACTGCGAGTGCCCCTTCTACAAGTACATCACAAGGAGGTAGCAGCATTATAAACACGGCGTTGGTACCCAACTTCGAAACTTTCGATCCAACCAAAGAAACGTACAGGAATTATATTCAAAGATTTACCAATTACGTGACAATGAAAGGTGTTGACGGTAACAAGGAGTACTGTGCAAAACTCCTCTTAAATTCAATCGGGGCAAAGCTTTTCAATATGGTGTCGGCGTTAGCAGCTCCGAAAGCAGCAACAGACTTGTACTATGATGAACTCGTAAAATTGTTGGAGGACCATCTTTCCCCGAAAAAGAATGTTCTAGTGGCACAACATAAATTCTTGTCGAAGTATCAGAGCGAAGGGCAGTCTGTGGCAGATTTTGTGGCTATGCTTCGCACTGATATCAACGATTGCGAATTTACATCTGCGTGCAAGTGCAACAATCCTATTTCAGATGTGTTTTTAAGGGCACAATTTATCAGAGGGATTTTCGACAACGGCATAAGAGAGCAGCTTCTCCAGTCCAGTAATGTTAAATTTGATGACATCGTTTCGAAAGCACTAGCACTAGAGGCGGCGAAAATCAATGCAATGGAATTGTCACATGCATCCACAAGTTCAGCCAGTGTAACTGTAAACAAAATTTTTAATAAAAAAAGTACACAACACAGTGCAAAAAACCATTACGGGCCATCATCGAAAAAGAAAATTAATTATGAACAATTGGGAATTGCTGGACTTTGCTTGCGATGTGGCAAAAATGACCACTTTGCGAAGGAGTGTCGATCAAGTTCGATATTAAAATGCAGGTTATGTGCAAAGAAAGGCCATGTTGCCAAGGTATGTATAGCATCTCTAATGGGTGAAAGTACATCATCTAGGAATAAATCCACAAACCAAGTACAAATGGACCCAGAAAACCCGATACAACCGGGAAATTCAGAATACGGCATTTACAAAATTGTGGATGTATACTCCAACGAATATACAAATGTGAGTTCGGAGCGGTATTATGCGGAAATTTCAATTGAAGGTAAATTGGTGACATTTGAAGTCGATTCTGGTTCCGGATACTCGTTCCTGCCGAGGTCCATGTATAAAAACTTAAAATTAAAGAATGAATTGATTGCCACTGATATTGTTTTCCGTTCGTATACACAAAATACGTTCATTCCTGATGGAAAAGTTCGTGTTCATATCAATTTCAACAACACAGCTATTTATGACGATCTTTACATAGTACCAGACGGGTGTGCCGCTCTGATTGGCCGAACATGGATCCGCCGACTGTCCATTAACCTCAACGAATTAGATAGAAATCATTTTGATAATTTTGCTACAAATACAATAGATGTGTCATATACAATTAAAGAAATAACAACTGAATTTTCTACTGTATTTCAACAGAAAATTGGGTGTATTCCGAATTACAAAGTGTCGCTGCAGCTAAGGGAAAACGCTACACCCACTTATACCAAGGAACGTCAGATCCCTTACGCATTAACTGAACGTGTAAATAAAGAACTAGATGAATTGGAAGCTGCAGGGATTATTTCAAAAATAGCCAATAGCGATTGGGGGTCGCCATTAGTGGTCATCCCTAAGGCGGATGGAGGAGTGAGACTTTGCGTCGACTATAAAATCGGTGTGAATCAAAGACTTGTCAACGCTCACTATCCAATTCGGAAAATCGACCAAATTTTCAACAGCTTGAAGGACTCAAAATATTTTTGCAGGTTGGACCTGTATAAGGCGTATTTACACGTCCCTGTCGACGAGTCTTCTAGTGAAATTCAAACCATATCAACCCATCGTGGGACATTTCGCATGAATAGACTGTCTTTTGGTATTAAGACCGCCCCTGCTGAATTCAACAGGATAATTGATCAAATACTGCGTGAAATACCAAAGACTGAGTCATATTTCGATGACATTGTGGTGCATGGAGAATCCATGGGTGAGTGCAAACGGAATTTAAAATCTTGTCTAGCACAATTGAAGAAGTACGATCTTCACCTCAATATGGCAAAATGTACGTTTTTCAAAACGCAAATTGAATTTTTGGGCCACATTGTGGAATTTAACAAAGTTCGAAAATCCAGGTCAAAAGTAAAAGCAATTTTGGAAATGCCACAACCAAAATGCGTGGAAGATGTCCGTCGTTTCCTTGGAATGGTGACGTACTATTCCAGATTTATACCCAATTCGTCTACCATAACTACACCATTACGCTTGCTGCTACGCAAAAATTCAAATTTTCAATGGTCTTCAAAATGTGAAAAAGCATTCAATATTCTGAAAGAGGAAATTGCTAGCGATAGAGTTTTAATGCCATTTAATCCAGATTTAAAAGTGCAACTCGCATGCGATGCTAGCCCTACGGGCATAGCAGGTGTCTTGTCTCACATTGTAGATAGGGAGGAAAGGCCTATTGCGTTCGCATCGAGGTCTTTGACCTCCGCAGAACAGAATTATTCGCAGCTAGACCGCGAGGCATTAGCCATCGTTTTTTCTGTCCAACATTTTCATGAATATTTATTTGGCAGGCATTTTAAACTCATTACGGATAATAAGCCGTTATCTAGAATATTCCACGAGAATTCTAAATTACCTTCAATGACTTCATCAAGGCTTCAGCGTTATGCAGCTTTCCTAACTGGCTATGACTACGAAGTGTCAACGAAAAAGAGCGATGAAAACGTTAACGCTGATTGTTTATCGAGAGCCCCGTTAACAACAGATGTAAAATATATTAATTCTATTGATATGGAAGTACATGCTATATGCGAAACAACATTGTTCCAAATTAATTCGTCAAATTTGAATTATTTTTCAATTCGGGATGCTACAATGAAAGATCCAGAACTTTCGAGAATTTTATATAGTCTTCGCAATTCAGACAAAACGGACACAGAATACACAATTGATTCAAATATTTTATTTAAGGGCCAAAGAGTTGTAGTACCACTAGCCCTTCGGCAGGACGTTCTTTTCGAACTTCATCAAACTCATATTGGGATAACCAAAATGAAGCAGCTAGCTAGACGGTACGTGTACTGGCCTTCCATAGATAAAGATATTGAGAAGTTTGTAAGGTCGTGTTCTGCTTGCGCTTCTGTTCAAAACAATCCAGCAAAAGTAATTCTTCATCCTTGGGAGGAACCACAACATAATTGGCAGCGCATCCACATTGACTATGCGGGACCGTATCAAGGTCATCAACTCCTTGTAGTCATCGACGCAAAATCAAAGTGGGCTGAGGTGGGCGTTTGTTCAGTTGCCCCCACATCAGCCTCCACCATCGAAATGCTTCAAAACATTTTTGCACGTAATGGATATCCTGATGTCATAGTATCCGATAATGCCACAATTTTTAAGAGTGAAGAATTCACCATGTTTTGTCGTAAGTCGGGAATTTTTCAAAAATTTATCGCCCCAGGGCATCCCGCAACAAATGGATTGGCTGAGAGGAATGTCCAAACCCTAAAAAAGAGACTTGGAGCAATGGCGGATGACCCATCGCCGATACATAAGAAGATTCGTAAAATTATATTCCGTTACAGGGCGACGCCACTCCAAAATGGCAAATCACCATCTGAGCTATATCTGGGAAGGCAAATAAGAATCCAGCTCGATGCGTTAAAGCCCACCAAAGCGTTTGGGAAAACCGTTACAGACGTTCCTATTCGACAGTTGAACGTAGGAGATAGAGTTCAAGTCAGATATTACACCCAAAACAAACCGATCTGGAAGTTTGGAGAAGTTAGTAAAAAACTTGGACGTTTACATTATTTAATACACCTTGACAATGGATACGTTTTGAAACGCCACATAAACCAGCTGCGACTTACGGAGGTAACCACATCTGATGCAAATAATAGTCAACAATCTAGGAACGAAGTAGATAAGAACCAAAATGGTGACCATATTCTTCAACATTATCCGATTGTGGAACAATACCTTCTACCACAAACATATATCCGAGGGCTAAGACCATCTACTTCATCTGCACCAGAACAAGTATCGGAATCTGTGCCTTCAAATTCTTCTAGGAGTACCGAAGAGGCATCAACACCAAGTCGACGGACTTCATCTCGTCAACGAAGACCCCCTCGCTACTATAGCGACTATGTTCGTCATTAATTTGTTATGTCTTCTTCAAGTGGGGGAGAATTGTTATAAACATTAATTACAATGTACCCTCTTTGCATAGTAAATATTAATCCTTTTTATTTTCAAACATCTGGTTACATTGCATAAACATCTGGTTACAAGCATAATGTCAAAGTAAACCTACACTAACATCATTATAACTTTTGATCTTGCTTTTTGTTATTCATTCCCTTCGTAGACAGTTACCTACAACACCGGCTTTTGTAACTCCGTTTATAATTGGAAATAAATTAGAATTAAAATATCATTAGAGATACAGTCGTGCATTTTTATTCCAACTTGGCCTTCTGGTTAACAGGGATATAACAGTTGTCAAAATACCGTCCAAGCAAGAAGAGCAGCGTATCAAAATTTTGCTCGCGCATCGCGAAAATCCGAGCTACTCGCACGCAAAGCTGGCAAAATCGCTAAAAGTTGCCAAATCAACCGTTACAAATGTAATTAAAGTGTTTGGGGAACGTTTGTCGACAGCCAGGAAGTCTGGATCGGGGGGAAATCGAAAACCGGAAGCCGCTGAGACGACAAAGAGAGTTCCCTGTAGTTTCAAGCGAAACCCTAACCTCTCTCTCCGAGATGCCGCAAATAAGCTGGGTATATCGTCTACAACCGTGCATCGAGCCAAAAAACGAGCCGGACTATCGACTTACAAGGAGGTAGTGACTCCAAATCGCGATGATAAACAAAATACGACGGCCAAAGCGCGATCCCGGAGGCTGTACACGACGATGCTGACGAAGTTTGATGGACGACGAAACCTACGTCAAAGCCGACTACAAGTAGCTTCCGGGACAGGAGTTTTATACGGCAAAAGGGAAAGGTAGCAGATATTTTCAAGCACATAAAACTGTCAAAGTTCGCAAAGAAATATCTGGTTTGGCAAGCCATCTGTACCTGTGGCTTGAAAAGCAGCATTTTCATAGCTTCCGGGACTGTCAACCAAGAAATTTACGTGAAAGAGTGTTTGAATAAACGTCTGCTGCCTTTCCTGAAGAAACACGGTTGTTCCGTACTGTTTTGGCCGGATTTGGCATCTTGCCATTACGGTAACAAGGCCATGGAGTGGTACGCCGCCAACAACGTGCAGCTGGTTCCCAAGGACAAGAACCCTCCCAACACGCCAGAGCTCCGCCCAATTGAGAAATACTGGGCTATTGTCAAGCGGAACCTAAAGAAGACAAAAAAACTGCTAAGGACGAGCAGCAGTTCAAGGCAAACTGGCTTTCTGCGGCGAAGAAGGTGGGCAAGGTGGCTGTACAAAATCTGATGGCAGGTGTCAAGCGTGAGGCCCGGCAATTCGGATTTGGAAAAGCGAAAGCCTAATTGAATATTTTTCCTGAATTTTATACTAATTGAACTTGAAAAAGAAATTTAATTTGATTTTTTAAATAAACGATTTCACCGATTTACACGCGTTTTCCCTTGACCAAATTTTGACCGTATCACCCTTTACATACAAATGCACAAACTTATTATACCCTGTACCACAGTAGTGGTGAAGGGTATAAAAAAGTTAAAATTACCCATTAATAGTATGAAAAAACCAAGTTATAAAACATTGAATTAAAAGAGCTTCCTGGGTAGTTAAAATAAAGAACATTATTGGGAGTGCATCTTCTGGAAGTGCTTTTAAAGTTGTGCCTTTGGAAAAACTTCCAAATTATTTTGCTGGGAAATGACAAAATGCATTTTTGTGTAATTGCATAAAAAGGGCTCTAGCTTTATATTTATCATATTTTTTATTAACAGTGTAATTCATCCTAGCGATTTAAATTTTTAGTCTATAGATTTTATAGAAATATACAAAATGTTTCCAAATCGGTTCATATTTAAATATTTGTATATGACAATATTAATCATTATATATGGTGAAGGGTATAATATAATCGGGCCCGCCTGACTTTAGACTTTGCTTACACAGAAAAAAATGAAGCAAGTATACTTGTAATGAAATAATCGATTTTGGGCAATCCTAGTAAAAGGTTTTGCTTTAGAATATTCTTTTGAAATTTAAACGAAAAAAAATGTTTTTCTAATAATCTGAGGTTCGCAAAAAATGTATTTCTCTTTGTTGGTTATAACATGGTTATTTTCAATTAATATATGTTAAAGGCATCACTAATATTATTCACTAAAACCACAAACGTGTTTATTATTTAATAGAATATAAAACTGTATATACAATGAAATATATTTTAAATAAATTAACCTCAAATAAATTAAAAGTAAATAAAATCACTCACGTTTATGTTTATAGGTAATTTCGACTTAAAATTTATTTTGTAACTAGTATGTATATAAAATATACATCTCATATGTTATGATTGGCTTGCTCCGTATATGGACACATGTGCGTATGATGAATATTTATTACGAAAATGTTAAGACTTAATAGCACTCATACGCACAGGTGGAAACTGATTTTCTAAACAAATGTGTGCGTGTCTAGTCACTCACCATTACAGTAAAATCTCGAAAAAGTTGAGTCTCCAAAATATTGAACGTTATGTTAAGTTAAGCGAATCCCAGCGCCCATGTGAAGCTCCAAATATTTCCTTTTTCAAGGAAATTTTCTGAGCATACGAATTTTTCGAATTTACAGTTTTTTTCGTAACACATCGATATATCGTTTTCCGACTATATAATGTATAACTATACTTAAAAAGGGAGAGAATCCAAGACGATCCGGTATGAAAACCCATATAACAGGTTCCTTGATTTGGTTCGTGAACATCTTGACATCGCAATTTTTATTCGATTTGCCTGAATTTGGAAATCTAGAGGTATTTGTATTATAAAATGACAAATGTATGTCAAATTTGATTTATATGGACCATTGTTAAAAAAACTTCCCAATATGTACCGCTAAAACCTCCCAATATATGCTGATTTAACTTCTGGAGGGGATAGATTTTCTCGCTCACTCATTCACGCTCACACGAATAATGAAGGTAAAAATCTTCCGAATTTAGATTTAAAATCATAGGAAAGGTGTTATTTATTTAATCGGATTTTCTGGATGTTACGATGACTCAAAAAACAAAAAAAATAAAAAAATTTACATTTAAACTTTGCCTGAATGGGGAATTACTTCCTGAGTCGAACTAGCTCTTGCTGTTCGTCCGTCCGTCTGTGTATTACGGTCGCAATTACACTAGTTTACAAAAAAAAAAAATCATGTACACTTGAAGAAAATCATATTTTCTTATGTATTTTGAGCTGCTGAATTCGAAAAAATTAAAAAAAAAAATATGGAACAGTTTTTGAGAAATCCCGTTATTTTTAAAATTTCGCTCTTTATACCCTAAACCACATAGTGGTTAGGGTATAATAACTTTGATCTGCAAAAAAATGTTGATTTTAGACCCCATAAAATATATACCGATCGACTCAGAATCACCTCCTGAGTCGATCTAGCGTTTGGTGTCCGTCCGTCTGTCCATGTATTTGTTGTTCGCAAGATTCCGGTCGCATTATTAACCGATTTTGCTGAAATTTAGGTACAGAGTGTTTTTTTTTTTTTTTGGTACAAGGACGACCGCTTATCGGATCAAATTTCGATATAGCTCTCATATATATATATATATATATATATATATATATATATATATATATATATATATATATATATATATATATATATATATATATATTATATATATATATATATATATATATATATATATATATATATATATATATATATATATATATATATATATATATATATATATATATATATATATATATATATATA
>NC_134398.1:139714056-139845526 GCF_050003625.1 Haematobia irritans | reverse complement strand
CCCGTGCAGGGACCAACAACCCCTGCAGCATTAGGTATGATAGCACGCAATAGGGGCTCATATTTCCATATCTCTAAATGCCAAGGACACCACAACTTCCAAGTATTTCCTCTGGCATTTTCTTTCATTCGGGAAATCCTCTTTTGGCCTAACCTAAAAATTGTGTATCCCATCACTGCTCATAATTGATTCAATCCAATTAGCATTGAATTGAAAAATTTCACAGAATGGACAATTCGGTGAATTGAGATAATAGTTAAATGCGTTTTAGATCATCATCAATTGGTGCGCCATTTATATTCGCCTCAATCTCGTTTAAGATTTTTTTTCAAGTAATGAACATAGATTTTTTTTTGTTTACATTTCCAAAAATGTGTTTGGTTTTTAACGTTCCACCATGTGGATGTGGATGCTGGGTGCCAGCGTAAAACAAACTTAAAGTACATTTTTATTTGTCTCTATGGTTTTGTAAGAATGGCATGTGGGAAATTTCTATGGAATTCTGGTTAAGAAGTCAAAAAGTGATTTAACACAATGCTTGTTTTTTTTGAAATTTTTAAGCAGATGTTGATGTAAGCAGATGTTTGTAAGAATAATGTTTTTTTTTCGTTTGTATTGTTTTGGAAATAATTCGTTTAGAGGAAATTGAATAACTTTTCAAGAAGATAAAGGTTTTAATCAACTGAACTCTCTCTCTCTCTTGAAATGTTTTCCCATCCAGCTCTATGCAAGGAGTTACTTAAAGCAAATATTTTGTTTCGAAGATATTTTTCACTTGAAATTAGAAAACTTTTTCATTCGGCGATTACGAAATTTTTGTGAGATATGAATTGATTGTAGCGTGGAAATGCAAAGAGATGATGTACAAATTCAGAATGAATGAATTGGGATAAGCAAAACTATTTCAATAAGTCAGAATGTTGCATTGTATTGATTTGAATCCATGTTCTAGGAAATCATTAAAAATGCAAATAAAAAAGTTTCGAATGAAATGGTGATTTCTATTGGTAAAAAATATGTTACATATTTTACACCTTACCCCCACAAATCGAACATTTTTGTTCGATTCGAAAATTCGGTGCAGCCTACTCAAAATTTGCACGTTGGATTGACGGGGTGTTACCCATTGCAAGAGCAAAATTGTAACCCATTTTACATCGTAACTCGTCTACGATGCAGATGGTTACACTTTCAATCAGATGTTGAAGACGCTTTTATTCTTCGACCTAAATAATACCGTAGTTGCAAATATAAAACAAAGTGCGTGACGCGTGTATTGTGGCTGCTTTTTAATTTCTTCAACACAGCTGATTAGTTTACCAAGAAGAAGCATATAAATTGTATAGTGCCGCGACAACAAAATTCGATATTAAATATTTTTATTATAATAGCAAAATACAAAAAGCAAATGCGTTTTTTTTTTTGGCCAACACCATTGTAGATGCGCTATTGGAGAATAGTTCTTCTGACGACGATGAAGAAGTTACAACATTATTGCTTGGACGAAATGACCAACGTGAGTTATAAACTTTGTTGAGGATATAATTAATTTGTACTCTGAAGTAGAAGTAAGATCATTAACAATATATAAAATCAAAAGTTTTAACAATTTCCCTTAGATCAAGAAAAAATTGCGTGTTAGTCGAGATCCCAATAATAGTTGTTAATAACAATCGAAATATTTCCGCCAAATTTCTTTTGTTTTGATATTATATCAGTGTTGCACCTTTTTTATTCGTCTTCACACGCAAACGGCAACACTGTGGTAACACCATAAAATGTTGAACCATTTGTATGCAACACAATTTTATTTCTATAGAAAATTTTGTCAAAATTTTATTTCTATAAAAAATTTTGTCAAAATTTTATTTCTATAAAAAAATTTTCAAAATTTTATTTCTATAGAAAATTTTGTCAAAAATCTATTTCTATAGAAAATTTTGTCAACGTTTTATTTTTATAGAAAATTTTGGCAATATTTTATTTCCAACGAAAATTTTGTCAAAATTTTATTTCTATAAATAGAAAATTTTGTCAAAATTTTATTTCTATAAATAGAAAATTTTGCCAAATTTTATTTCTATAGAAAATTTTGTCAAAATTTTATTTCTATAAAAAATTTTGTCAAAATTTTATTTCTATAAAAAATTTTTCAAAATTTTATTTCTATAGAAAATTTTGTCAAAATTTTATTTCTATAGAAAATTTGCCAAAATTTTATTTCTATAGAAATTTTCGTCAAAATTTTATTCCTATAGAAATTTTCGTCAAAATTTTATTTCTAAAGAAATATTTTGTTAAAATTTTATTTCTATAGAAAATTTTGTCAAAATTCTATTTCTATAGAAAATTTTGTCAAAATTTTATTTATATAAAAAATTTTGTCAAAATTTTATTTCTATAGAAAATTTTGTCAAAATTTTATTTCTATAGAAAATTTTGTCAAAATTTTATTTCTATAGAAAATTTTGTCAAAATTTTATTTCTATAGAAAATTTTGTCAAAAATCTATTTCTATAAAAAATTTTGTCAAAGTTTTATTTTTATAGAAAATTTTGGCAATATTTTATTTCTATAGAAAATTGTGTCAAAATTTTATTTCTATAGAAAATTTTGTCAAAATTTTATTTCTATAGAAAATTTTGTCAAAATTTTATTTCTATAGAAAATTTTGTCAAAATTTTATTTCTATAGAAAATTTTGTCAAAATTTTATTTCTATAGAAAATTTTGTCAAAAATCTATTTCTTTAAAAAATTTTGTCAAAGTTTTATTTTTATAGAAAATTTTGTCAAAATTTTATTTCTATAGAAAATTTTGTCAAAAATCTATTTCTTTAAAAAATTTTGTCAAAGTTTTATTTTTATAGAAAATTTTGGCAATATTTTGTTTCTAAAGAAAATTTTGTCAAAATTTTATTTCTATAAATAGAACATTTTGTCAAAATTTTATTTCTATAAATAGAAAGTTTTGTCAAAATGTTATTTCTATAGAAAATTGTGTCAAAATTTTATTTCTATAGGAAATTTTGTCAAAATTTTATTTCTATCGAAAATGTCAAAATTTTATTTCTATAGTAAATTTTGTCAAAACTTTATTTCTATAGAAAATTTTATCAAACTTTTATTTCTATAGAAAATTTTGTCAAATTTTTATTTCTATAGAAAATTTTATCAAAATTTTATTTCTATAAAAAATTTTGTCAACATTTTATTCCTATAAAAAATTTTTGACAATTTTATTTCTATAGAAAATTTTGTCAAAATTTTATTTCTTTAGAAAATTTTATCAAACTTTTATTTCTATAGAAAATTTTGTCAAAATAATATTTCTATAGAAAATTTTGTCAAAATTTTATTTCTATAGGAAATTTTATCAAACTTTTATTTCTATAGAAAATTTTGTCAAAAATTTTTTTTCTATAGAAAATTTAGTCAAAATTTTATTTCTATAGAAAATTTTGTCAAAAATCTATTTCTTTAAAAAATTTTGTCAAAGTTTTATTTTTATAGAAAATTTTGGCAATATTTTGTTTCTATAAAAAATTTTGTTAAAATTTTATTTCTATAAATAGAAAATTTTTTCTATAGAAAATTTAGTCAAAATTTTATTTCTACATATGCCTGATGAAAGGGAAATAAGCCGAACAAATGTGGTAAATTCCACTTTCATATCTGAGAACCGTAGGTTAGATTAGGTTAGATGGCAGCCCGATTATCAGGCTCACATAGACTATTCATTCCATTGTGATACCATATTGGTGAACTTCTCTCTTATCACTCAGTGCTGCCCGATTCCAAGTTAAGCTCTATGACAAATGACCTCATTTTTATAGCCAAGTCCGAAAGGTGTTCGACATTGCAGTTAAACCATTTAGAGAAGCTTTGAAACACTCAGAAATGTCACCAGCATTACTGAGGTGGGACAATCCACCGCTGAACAACTTTTTGGTGTTCGGTCGAAGCAGGAATCCAACCCACGACCTTGTGTATGCAAGGCGGGCATGCTAACCATTGCACCACGGTGGCTCTGAGAGCCGTAAGAGTAACCGTTCAAAACTTTTATTTCCATAGAAAAATTTGTCAAAATTGTATTTCCATAAAAAAATATATTTCTATAGAAAATTTTGTCAAAATTATATTTCCATACAAAATGTTGTCAAAATTTTTATTTGTATTTTTCATTTTATTTGTATATAAATCAAGGATTGTCTTTGAGTCAAAGTTAAACCTTATGCCAAATTTGTTGTTTAATATGCCTTGAGGACAAAAATCCATTAGCAGACAGACGGACATCGCTAACTCGAGTCAGAATTTAATTCTATATAAAAATCGCTATACCAAACGATAGGTCTCTTACTGATCCTTCTGGGCATTACATACAAATGCACAAACTTATTAACGCAGTAGTGCTAGATGATATTAAAAATAAATGATTTGGAAATTTTCCATTTATTTCTTGAAGTTGGAAGTTATTGTTCTTTGTCTTAAAAAATTTTATAAATTCAATAAATTCAATGGCGTCATATTTATTGTGACCTCCATTGAAAATTCAATATCAAGTTACTCACACGCTAATGCAGAAAAAAATTTTTAAAATTTACTTACTGGTCTCTTATTCCAGTTTTTTTTGGCAGTCTTAAAGACTATCAATCTTTTGAAACTGTCACAGTTATCAATCAAAAAATTCACAAAATGACCCGAAAATGCCAAAAGTAAACTTCTACTTGACTGAATGTCACAAACATTCTTATGGCATGGGGGCGAGGTGACGAATATGTAAATTTAAAATTTGAAAAAGCTTGAAAGCGAAGAAAATGATTAAAATTTCCCCCAAAAATTGTTTTCAATGGTCTGGATTAACTGTAGATGTTGGCCCTTTAATCACAAAATAAAAAATAAAAACAAAAAAACAAAAAACAAGCAAAAATTAATCAAACAGTGGTAGCGGCAACAACCATAGGCCTATTTGTGACCATGTGTCTTTGTTCCTAATTCTTTTAGCCAGTCTGGGACATTTCACTTTCTTTTTTTTCCCTCTACAATTAAGACATTTTGTAATTTATCATTTAGTAAATCGTCCTTGATTTAGGTCATTTATTAAAGTCAACGCTTACAAATGACAATGACATCGTAGCTTTTCTATGGGTATTCCCTGTTTTTGTTATTCGTCTATAACTACATATTGCCGTCATTCTTAGTCTCGGGGTTGATTTCAATTTCCGTCAAATTCAATGGGTACAATGGCTGACTATTGGCAATGGCAAGATGGAAGAGGTTATTTGATGCCTCTAGAGAGTGTCTTTTGGCATTGGAATTTGATTTTGATTCTCCTTCATTTTATTCTACATAAGATTTTTGTTTTTTTTTGGGAGGGTTTTGAAAAATAACCAAGAATTGAATTCAATTACCATAAACGTTTCTTGAAAAATATCCGGAAAGACATATGATTTTGTATTGGAGTGTAATGAGTGAAAAAGGTTTTTATACCCTACGCCACTCTGTGGAACAGGATATTATAAGTTAGTGCATATGTTTGCAACACCCAGAAGGAGACGACACATGGTGTATTTGACAAAAATGGCGAGGGTGGGCCCCTGAGTCGAAATGACCGTCTGTCTGTGAACACATTTTTGTGATCAAAGTCTAGGTCGCAGTATTAGTCCAATCGACTTCAAATTTAGCACAAGTATGTACTTTGGGTCAGAATAGAACTCTATTGATTTTGGTTCAGAAATCGGTTCAGATTTATATATAGCTCTCATATATATCTTTTGCCCGATATGCAATTATTTGACTCCAGAAGCCAGAGTTTTACTCCGATTAATGTTAAATGTTGTACAAGGAGTAAAATTAGCATTGGTAATATGTATGCCGAATTTGGTTTAAATCGCATCAGATTTAGATATAACTCCCGTATATATCTTTCCCCCGATTTACACTAATATGACCACTGAGGCAATAGTTTTACTCCGATTTAAGTGAAATTTTGCACAGGGAATCAAATTAACATTCTTACTGTGCGTGCCGAATTTAGTTCAAATCTATTCAGATTTTGACATAAATCCCATATATATCTTTTGCCCGATTTACACTCATATGACCACAGAGGCCAATCTTTTACTCCGATTTACTTGGAGCTTTGCACAGGGAGTAAAATTAACATTCTTACTCTCCATATATATGTTTTTCTGATGTCGGCAAAAATGGCCAAAATACCAACATTTTCATTGTAAAATCGCAACTGCTAAGTCGAAAACTGGTAAAAATGGCTCCAATTTTCCTCTACTTTGTGGCGTGCAGTGGCGTGCAGAAATGAGTACATAACATATTTATTTTTTTTTTTTTTCAATAAAAGCAGCAATAAATAAACTCAAAATAATTTCATTATGCCCTAAATCACATAGTGGTACACTGAAAAAACAGTGAACCCACCGGGAAGAAAAATTTCGGTTAATTTTAAAAAAATTTGAATAGTTTTAGAAATTTTTAACTAAACAGTATAAAAAACGCTGGCATCACGCCGAAGTCATAAAAATAAGTAAATATTTTCGACAAATTCAAAGAAAATTTATTAGACATAATTAAGTATTTTCGCTTGTTAAAGAAAATTTTGTAGTTAGAAGGAAAAAATTGGAGTTCAAAATTGCAAGAATGTCTTTAGTGACATACGAAGTTCATGATGGACGCATTTGTAGCAAAATTTACAAATTTAAAGAAATATTGAACTAGTTTGTGGAAGACACGAATTTAGTTAATCTTTATCCTTCATTTGTGCATTTTTTTCTCGGTTTTAGTTAATTTAACTAACGTACGCAAAAAATTATTAGAGTAGAGGAAACATAATAATTCCATGAACTAAAATAAAGTTAAATTAGCTTTAGTGAAATAGAGAGCTCACTTTGTTTGAGTGTAAGGGTATAATAACTTTGATCTGCAAAAAATGTGCGTACCAGAAATATTGGTTTTAAAACCGCATTAAATATATACCGATCGACTCAGAATCACCTCCTGAGTCGATCTAGCGCTTGGTGTCCGTCCGTCTGTCCATGTATTTGTTGTTCACAGGTCACAATTATTAACCGATTTTGATGAAATTTGGATCAGGGAGTTTTTTGGGCACAAGAACGAACGCTATTGAATTTGAAAATCGGATCAAATTTAGATATAGCTCTCATATTTATATGTATCGCCCGATTTTCCCAAATTTGGCCATAAAACCCTTATTTATCAACCGATCTTACTCAAAGTTGGCTAAATGTAATCTTCTATAGCACTAACTATATGCGCAAAAAATCATCGAAATGATTGTTCTTAATTTGGCCATAATTTATCAACCGATCTTACTCAAAGTTAGGCAAATGTAATCTTCTATAACACTAACTGTATGTGCAAAATTTCATCGAAATCGATTCAGATTGAGATATAGCTCCCATATATATGTATAGCCCGATTTTCCCAAATTTGGCCATAGAACCCTTATTTATTATCTGATGTTTCATAATTTATTATGATTTTAAATAAACTAATAATAATAATATTATCCGATGTTACTCAAAGTTGGCTAGATCCAGTCCTCCATAGTACTAACGGTATGTGCAAAATTTCATCGAAATCGGTTCAGATGTAGATATAGCTCCTATATATGTATCGCTCGATTTTGAAAAATTTTGTCCCTCTAATTTTGCACAAGGTAACCTTTTATGGTATTAATCAAACCCGCAAAATATTATGCAAATTGGTCCAGATTTACATATAGCTTCCATATATATGCATTGCTCGATTTTCCCAAATTTGGCCATAATAATCTTATTTATTAACGAATGTTAAAATAAATATTGCTCGATTTTTACAAATTTTATTACACAACCTAATTGAGCGATTTTCTCTTTTTATACCCTCCACCATAGGATGGGGGTATATTAACTTTGTCATTCCGTTTGTAACACATCGAAATATTGCTGTTAGACCCCATAAAGTATATATATTCCGGGTCGTGGTGAAATTCTGAGTCGATCTGAGCATGTCCGTCCGTCCGTCTGTTGAAATCACGCTAACTTCCGAACGAAACAAGCTATCGACTTGAAACTTGGCACAAGTAGTTGTTATTGATATAGGTCGGATGGTAATGCAAATGGGCCATATCGGTCCACTTTTACGTATAGCCCCCATATAAACGAACCCCCAAATTTGGCTTGCGAGGCCTGTAAGAGAAGCAAATTTCATCCGATACGGCTGAAATTTGGTACATGGTGTTAGTATATGGTCTCTAACAACCATGCAAAAATTGGTTCACATCGGTCCATAATTAAATATAGCCCCCATATAAACCGATCCCCCGATTTGGCTTGCGGAACCTTTAAGAGAAGCAAATTTCATCCGATCCGGCTGAAATTTGGTACATTGTGTTAGTATATGGTCTCTAATAACCATGCAAAAATTGGTCCATATCGGTCCATAATTATATATAACCCCCATATAAACCGATCACCAGATTTGACCTCCAGAGCCTCTTGGAAGACCAAAATGTATCCGATTCAGTTGAAATTTGGTATGTGATGTTAATATATGGCCTCAAACACCCATGCAAAAATTGGTCGATATCGGTGTATAATTATATATAGGCCCCATATAAACCGATCCCCAGATTTTACCTCCGGAGCACCTTGGAAGAGCAAAATTCTTCCCATTCAGTTGAAATTTGTTACGTGATGTTAGTATAGGGTATCCAACAACCATGCAGGAATTGGTTCCTATCAGTCCATAATAATATATAGCTCCCATATAAACCGATCCCCAGATTTGACCTCCGGTGCCTTTTGGAGAAGCGAAATTCATCCGATCTGGTTGAAATTTGGTACGTGGTGGTAGTATATGATATTAACCAACCATGTGAGTTGAAATTTGTGGATGACAGTCTTTCGTAGAAGTTTCTACGCAATCCATGGTGGAGGGTACATAAGATTCGGCCTGGCCGAACTTACGGCCGTATATACTTGTTTTTAGGTGCAATGTCAACTGGATCCAGTGTTACTAGAAGTAGGAGAAATTCCCTATATGTAGGTTTTTTTTTCTAATATTTAGCGTCTTGTAGGGACGTTTTTCACTTTCACTTAACACAATTTGTAATAATTTTTCATTTTGGAAAATTTTGTCAAAATTGTATTTCTATAGCAATGTTTTTTTTTCAAAATATTATTTCTATAACAAAAATTTCTCAAAATGTTATTTCTATGGAATTTTTTCTCAAAATTTTATTTCTATAGAATTTATTATCAAAATGTTATTTCTATAGAAAAATTTCTCAAAAAAATTGTTTATAGAAACTTTTTCCAAAATTTTATTTCTATAGAGATTTAACAAAAAAAAAAATACTATTTTTGGTAGAATTCTACCAACTGTGGCAACCGTGGTGGTAATACAAATACAATACAAATCTCTTCTAGGTTATATACCCTGAATTTTCATGTTTTAAGATAATATAGTACTTAGATCCATTTTTTTGTAAATTTTTTTAAATTTAACGAAAAAATTTGTAGGGAAAATTGTTTGGGAATGTATGGGAAAGTAGGGAACTTTTTTTGTCCTTGTAGGGTAAACCGAACATTTCCCCTGGCAACACTCAATATGAGCTATAGTCAGATTGAGACAAAGCACCCATAAACATGTACTCCTTAATTTTTTTAAATATGCAACTGCGGTTTATCTCCCAGACCTATATGAATGTTACCCAACAAATGCTTATAATTACTAATTCAGTAAGGGTGGTGTAGGGTATGATATAGTCGGCCCCGCCCGACTTTCTACTTTACTTACTTGTTTTTCCTTTATTCCTTCTTCAATTCTAAATAAAACAACAAAGTAAAGAACTCAGAGAGATAAATAAACATAAAAAAATAAAAACTCGCGTATACTCAATTTTGCACTTTTCTATACCGGTGTCAGTTGGAACATTTTCTAGTACTTGGTCCATAATCCCTTATTTTTTTAATACCATATTTATACGTTTTGGCATACTTTCAACCAATTCCTGTATAATTTCATCTGGTATATTCTGGCACTCAAGTTGTACACGTTTCCACAGGTCTTCTAAGTTTTATGGAGCTGATTTGTACAATCCCAGCCGTCTTCCCACGATTGGCTATACATTGTAGAATTCAACCAAATTTTATTTTTATTGGAACAAAAACCTTTATATATAGCATCCAACACATTTGATGAATTTGATATGGTATGGAAAATGTGAATGTACAAAGTGGAGCAGGGTATAATATAGTCGGCCCCGACCGACTGTAGATTTTGCTTACACTGAAAAAAATATTTACGTGATATTAAAGATTACGCAACCTAAATTTTTGGATGTGCAATTTACACACTATTAAGGACAAATTTCTTTAAAATAATGAAATTTTAATTAAAAGAAAGTTTATAATGTTTGCTTCAAAATTTTTTTCATTACATACATTACAGATTTCAAAAATTTGCATGCCTTCGTTAAAGTTATATGTCTTTAAACTAAGGCAAATTAAAGTAAAAAAACAAATTTGTGATTTAAAGAAATCGTCCTTAAATTAACTGGAAGTTTGAAATTTAAGATAAAAACGCTTCAAATATAGGCTAAGACTTATTTTGAGGATTAAGCATCTTTGGTTTAAAGTTTTTTTTTTGAAATTAAGAAAATATTTTTTACTTCGAAGTGTCCGTCATATTTTGGATTTTTAAACTGGCTTTTGTTTGTAAGTGAATAGTTTTATTAATATACCGGAAAAATATAATGAAAATTCGATAAATGAGATCTGTATCCTAATTTTAATTTTATAGATCCTAGATTTAAAGCCCGATAGGTTGCAAAAAAATTCCGTATTTTAAAGAACCCGTATCTTTGGTTCGCAATCAATACCAAAATCCTTAAGAGAAGGTCAAAATCTTTGGATCCAAGTAAACCTTTTTTTTTGGTGTGCGTGTTTTATTATAGGTTGCATGTCTTAAAGGATATGCGGGTTTATATATTCCGTCCTAAGAATAGGGTGTAAAACAGTAACCATCGCAGCATAAAAGGATTTCGTAACTAGGACTAGCACGTGAACCAAACACTTCAGCTCCGACAAATCCAAAATCCTTTCCATGCATTATCCTTTTTCAATATTTTCTATCAAATTTACTTTAATATATATTTTTTTGTTTAGCACAAAGAAATTCTACACAATTTCCATTACATCCTTTTATACTCCGGTATATTCGGTAATATTTATTTTATTTCCTCCGGCTGTGCATTTGCTTAAGTAAATTGATATCTGAATAAAAATAGAATTACACACATGAATGGTGTACATGCATATATTTTTCCATGATTTTATCTACGAACTATTAACGTAAGAAAGAAAGAGATGAAGTCAGAGGAAAAAAGACCGAAAAAGAGTACGATTCAGCCAGCTGCTCAACTCTCTGGTCTCTGTTACTTGATGCATTATTATATTTGTTTTTTTTTTTTCTTTTTTGGTATTCGTATATGCCGGAAGTTATCACACATCTATTTTTTCACTTTTTTTTTGCGTATGGGAAGAATGGAAAACCAACAAATAATGGTTGGAAGGAACTTTCATTCAATGCAAATGGCGGTGATTTTTCCACAGGAAAATCAATTCAGTTTTGATGAAATAGTACACAAATGCACATACAAACATCATGAAACGTCTGTCAAGACAAGGGAGGGGTTATGTAGAATGTGGTGATGTATGTGAAGTAATATCAGTTTACAAAAATAACTTTGAGCTCTTCAAGTGAGAATGTATTGGTTTGAGGTCGTGCTGGTTACACTGAAAACAAGATTGTTATAAGTCCTAGGAAAGTAAAAATTTAATTTTGTCGTAGCACACAAGATGCATTTTTTCGATTGAAAGAGTTTTACTTGACCAAAGGCAGATAAGCATTTCATTAAAGGTGGTTTTGTCTTTAGCGACAAGCGAGCTGGCTACACTGAAAACAAGATTGCCATAAGTCCGAGGATTTCATGTCCTTAAAGTAAAAATTTAATTTGGGCGTAGCACACAAGATGCATTTCTCTGATAGAAAGATTTTTGCTTGACAAAAGGTCGATAAACATTTCATTAACGGCGGTTTTGTCTTTAGCGACAAGCGATTCGACTTTAAATTTTAAATAAAAGAAAATTCCATCCGAACTGAGGTAAACGTACCTTCAATAGACCTTATCCCCTTATTGAGTATTACAGAAAACTTTACTTTTCTTATATTCTTTTTACTAAGAGTATATAACGCTCTCTCAAGATAATCGGTTTAAATGCTACGGTTTCTGAAGTTAAATTTGAAATTTGCAACAGTAGATTGTAGAAATGTCGACATTTTTTGTGTTTAATTTCAAGAGGGAATCTTAAATTTCTGGCTAAGCGCTCAAAAAAATCATGCACTCAAAAAACGGTTTCCTTGAATTCAAAAATGTTGACCTTCCCTTAATGATTTTGGTATAGACTCCGAAACAAAGGTTTCTTCTCTCTTTAAAATAAATACACTTTTTGCGGAGCTATATACACTAATAAAAATATTTTCGTGATATTAAAAATAACGCAACCTAAATTTAAGGATGCGCAATTTATAAAATATTAAGGACAAATTTCTTAAAAATAATGAAATTTTAATTAAAAGGAAATTTAGAATCTTTACTTCAAAAATTTTTTTCAATAAATTTAGGACACAAATTTTGTAAATTTGCGCGTCCCTCCGCATGTCTTTAGACTAAGGCAAATTTTCCCGAAAGTAAAGAAACACATTTTTGATTTAAAGAAATCATCCTTAAATTACTTGAAATGTCGAATCTTTAGAGTTAAGATAAAAACATTTCAAATATAGGCTACGACTTAATTTGAGGATTTACCATCTTTGATTAATTTTTTTTATACCCTCCACCATAGGATGGGGGTATATTAACTTTATCATTCCATTTGTAACACATCGAAATATTGCTCTAAGACCCCATAAAGTATATATATTCTGGGTCGTGGTGAAATTCTGAGTCAATCTGAGCATGTCCGTCCGTCTGTTGAAATCACGATAACTTCTGAACGAAACAAGCTACCGACTTGAAACTTGACACAAGTAGTTGTTATTGATGTAGGTCGGATGGTATTGCAAATGGGCCATATCGGTCCACTTTTACGTATAACCCCCATATAAACGGACCCCAAATTTGGTTTGCGGATCCTCTAAGAGAAGCAAATTTCATCCGATCCGGCTGAAATGTGGTACATGGTGTTTGTATATGGTCTCTAACAACCATGCAAAAATTGGTCCACATAGGTCCATACATATATAGCCCCCATATAAACCGATCCCCCGATTTGGCTTGCGGAGCCTCTAAGAGAAGCAAATTTTATCCGCTCCGGCTGAAATTTGGTACATGGTGTTAGTATATGGTCTCTAACAAACATGCAAAAATTGGTCCACATCGGTCCATACTTATATATAGCCCCCATACAAACCGATCCCCAGATTTGACTTGCGGAGCCTCTAAGAGAAGCAAATTTCATCCGATTCGGCTGAAATTTGGTACATAGTGTCAGCATATGATCTCTAACAATCATGCAAAAATTGGTCCACATCGGTCCATAATTATATATAGGCCCCATATAAACCGATCACCAGATTTGACCTCCGGAGCCTCTTGGAAGACCAAAACTCATCCGATTCGGTTGAAATTTGGTACGTGATGTTAGTATATGGTATTCAACAACCATGTAGGAATTGGTTCATATCAGTCCATAATTATATATAGCCCCCATATAAACCGATCCCCAGATTTGACCTCCGGTGCCGTTTGGAGAAGCAAAATTCATCCGATCTGGTTGAAATTTGGTACGTGGTGGTAGTATATGATATTTAACAACCATGCCAAAAGTGGTCCATATCAGTCCATAATCATATATAGCCCCCACAATGGACTGAATAGTCTAAGTGAGCCTGATACATCGGGCGCTACCTAACCTAACCTAACCTAGTATATGGCCGTTAACAACCATGCCTAACTAGGTCCATATCGGTCTATAGTTATACACAGTCTTACACGAGTTTACATACGGGTTAAGAAATTGTGTTTTCTTTAATTAATAAAATATAATAAAATATGCATATATATGCTTTAGATTTAGAAAAACAAAGTATTTGTCAATTTTCAAGAAGATTTTTTTAGTCTGGATTATAAACAACAACAAGAAACATGTTTAGTTATAACATAAGGTAAAAACCTCAAGGGTATGTAAACTTATGTGAGACTGTGTATATAGCCCTCAGATAAATCGATCCCCACTCACAAAAAAATTGGTCCATATCAAGTTCATAATTGTAGGTAGCCCCCATATAAGCGACCCCCATATTTCAATTCTGGCTCTCTACGTACTGCGCAAAAGTCCATATCGATTCGTAATTATTTGTAGACTTACCTATACATACCTTTTTTGTCTAATATATACCACGTATGGACTAACTCACAATTTAGTAAACGATGTTAAAAAGTTTTAAGATACCACAACCCAAGTAATTCGGTGGTGGATGACAGACTTTCGTAGAAGTTTCTACGCAATCCATGGTACATAAGATTCGGCCTGGCCGAACTTACGGCCGTATATACCTTTTTTTGTTTTTAATTATGAAAACATTTTTTTTACTATGAGGTATCCGTTATAATTTGCATCAGGGATCCGGAGCGGTCCATTTTTTTCGCTCCGCTCCGCTCCGCTCCGCTCCCGCTCCGGAGAAAAGAAAAACGCTCCGCTCCACGCTCCGCTCCGAGAAAAAAAAATCGCTCCGCTCCTCTTCGAGAAAATTATACTATATTATATAATTATATAATCTGAACCAATTTGCATAATATTTTGCGGGTTTAATTAATACCACAAAAGGTTACCTTGGGCAAAATTTGAGAAAGATCAGTTAAGAAATGAGGCCTCTACGGTCAAAAATAAGGTTATTAGGGACGAATTTTTCAAAATCGGGCGATACATACATGGGAGCTATATCTACATCTGAACCGATTTCGATGAAATTTTGCACATACCGTTAGTACTATAGTGGACTGGATCTAGCCAACTTTGAGTAAGATCGGTTGATAAATAAGGGTTTTATGGCCAAATTTAGAAAAATCGGGCGGTACATATATGGGAGCTATAGCTAAATCTGGGAAAATTGGGCGATTCATATATATGAGAGCTATATCGAAATCTGAACCGATTTGGATGAAATTTTGCAGGCTTGAAGGGCGATGAAAAAGATTACCTTTTGCCAAATTTGGCGACAATCCGTTTGAAAAAAGCACAGCGTGGCCCCATTTGCCGAAATCGGGCGATACATATATATGGGAGCTATATCTAAATTTGATCCGATTTCTTCCAAATTCAATAGCGTTCGTCCTTGTGCCCAAAAAACTCCCTGTACCATATTTCATCATAATCGGTTAATAATTGCGACCGGAATCCTGTGAACAACAAATACATGGACAGACGGACGGACGGACACCAAGCGCTAGATCGACTCAGGAGGTGATTCTGAGTCGATCGGTATATATTTTATGGGGTCTAAAATCAATATTTCTGGTAGGCGCATTTTTTGGCAGATCAAACTTATTATACCCTAACCACTATGTGGTTTAGGGTATAATGACTTTAAAACAATGTGTTGAAACATTTTATTAATTTTGAAGATTTTTTCAGAAATATTAAATCCATTTTGACTTCATTAAAACGAAATGTTCATTCATGTTAGGATACACATTTTTATGTCGAATCACTTTAGAGACTTTTAGACAAGGAAAAGACTTTATTTCAGAGAAATACGTCTTCTATTCTAAGCAAAATTGGTACTCGTATTTTAAGCATGTGAAATATTTGGCCTCCCGACAATATTCTTTGCGGTGCACCATCTACTATTCAATATGTGATAGAAACCAAATTTATGAAAATGGACCAAAATCACCAAATTCTGTTTGTTGCGACCATCGGACCAAATTTAAAAATTAGAAATCTTTTGGACCAATTTTGGTCCGATGGGACGAAAACGGCAACGCTGATTGGAATTGAAAGTCTATACACAGAGTAGAAGTAACTACTCTCCAAAAGTTTTTTTTTTTGTTTTGCAACAGACGTAGAGAAGAAATTTTGTTATATTTGTAATGTGTGTGTGTATGTTTATGTTTGCAACAACCTCCATCGAAATCAGCCCGTGGTATACCTACGAATATTCTTACTCAGATCTAGTGTTACCTAATTTCGCTTTTTTCCCTTTATTGTAAAAATACATTTTCGAACAGCGTTTTTGAGAAATGTTCGTTCTCAAAAAAAAGTAGAAAAGTACACATTTCATTCAAGTAATATTTTATTCGGAGCAGAGCGGTTTTTCATTTGGAAACCGCTCCGCTCCCGCTCCGCTCCGGATTTTAGAAATGCCGCTCCGGCAAAAAAGGGCTTGCTCCGCTCCGCTCTGGATCCCTGATTTGGATATTTAAACGTGAAAATTCTATAAATGAGATCTGAATCCCAATTTTAATTTAATTGATCCTAGATTTAAAGCCAGATATGTCGCTAAAAAGTCTTTATTTTAAAGAAGCCACAACTTTGGCTCGGAATCAAAAAAAAAAAAGAAGGTCAACATATTTGGATCCAAGTAAATATCTTTTTGAGTGTAGCTTAAAATGTTTGTTCAAAATATCAACAAAAGTATTCATGTACAAATAAATGTCAGTAAAAACTAATTCAGGTAACATATGTCCTCAAAATTACAATTTTTTCTAAACCCAATGTTAAATAAGTTTAATTGATCTTCTATTTTACTTGTTCAGACAGTAAAATAGAAGATCAATTAAACTTATTTTACATTGGGTTTATTTCGGTAGTGAAAGGGTTAAGACAACTTAAAATTAAAGTGAATATCAATATAAATCAATAAAGTTAAATTAATATAAAAAAGTAAAAAAAAACATTAAAATTAAATGTAACTAGACGTATTTCTTTTTACTTTGGCTTATATTCTTCTTTAATAAAATTATATTTTCGATTGATTGATGAATTGTTAAATTTAGTTTTTCATTATTTTGACTAACATCGTTAGAGTTTGACGGGGACCTACATAAATGACAACACATTAGCACACAATGTTTGTAAATTCTCAGCGAAGACTCATGATGTTGGTTGAAATATTGGAAAAATAAATTTAACAATTAAATAAAAATAGTTTTATTAAAAATAGCTCAAGCTTAAATAAGAAACAAATACATAATAAAACAAGTAAGGAAAGTCTAAAGTCGGGCGGGGCCAACTATATTATACACGCAAAGAAAATTTCATTAAAATTGAGCCAACGAAAAATTTTCATTAATATAAGGAAACATTTTCATCAATACAACGAAAATATTCGTTAATAGTACGAAACGTTACGTTGATTAATTCGTTATAATAACGAAAATTTTCATTGTATTAACGAATTTGTTTCATTAGCTCAGTTTTAATGACACATTTCGTTAATATAACGAAACTTTTTCTATCAGTGTACCCTGCACCGTTAAATGTGTTGGGGGCTATATATAAAGGTTTGTCCCAAATACATACATTTAAATATCACTCGATCTGGACAGAATTTGATAGACTTTTACAAAATCTATAGACTCAAAATTGGCTAATGCACTAGGGTGGAACACAATTATAGTAAAAAAATATGGGAAACATTTAAATCTGAAGCAATTTTAAGGAAACTTCGCAAAAGTTTATTTATGATTTATCGCTCGATATATATGTATTAGAGTTTAGGAAAATTAGAGTCCTTTTTACAACTTTTCGACTAAGCAGTGGCGATTTTACAAGGAAAATGTTGATATTTTGACCATTTTTGTCGAAATCAGAAAAACATATATATGGGAGCTATATCTAAATCTGAACCGATTTCAATCAAATGTGGCACACATGACTATATTACTAATTGTACTCCTAGTGCAAAATTTCAACCAAATTGGGCCAAAACTCTGGCTTCTGGGGCCATATAAGTCCATATCGGGCGAAAAATATATATGGAAGCTATATCTAAATCTGAACCGACTTCAATCAAATTTGGCACGCATAGCTACAATGCTAAATCTACTCCCTGTGCAAAATTTCAACCAAATTGGGCCAAAACTTTGGTTTTTAGGACCATATTAGTCCATATCGGGCGAAAGATATAATGGGAGCTATATCTAAATCTGAACCGATTTCAATCAAATTTTGCACACTTGACTATACTACTAATTGTACTCCCAGTGCAAAATTTCAACCAAATTCGGCAAAAAATCTGGCTTTTGGGGCCATATAGGTCCATATCGGGCGAAAGATATATATGGGAGCTATATCTAAATCTGAACCGATTTGGCTGATATTTTGCAAGATTTGCGAGATTCATAAAATATTTGGATGTACGGTATTTTAAGAAAATCGGTTGATAAAAACGCTAACTATGATCACATCGGGGATAAATATATATATGACAGCTATATCTAAATCTGAACCGATTTTTTCCAAAACCAATAGCGATTGTCTCTGTCCCAAGAAACGGCCCTCTGCCAAATTTGAGGACGATCGGACTTAAATTGCGAGCTGTACTTTGTGCAAAAAATTACATATACAGGTAGACGGACGGGCAGACAGACAGACAGACAGACAGTCGGACATCGCTAAATCGACTCAGAATTTAATTCTAAGCCGATCGGTATACTAAAAGATGGGTCTATGACCACTATTTCTTGGCGTTACATACAAATGCACAAACTTATTATACCCTGTACCACAGTAGTGGTGAAGGGTATAAAAACAGGTTGTTTAAACTAAGAAATTAAATATTCAAATCAATGAACTAGGATGTCATATTTTAATTAAATTTTTTATTTTTACTTTAGTTTTAATTTTTAATTTTCAATTTTATTTTTATATTTAATTTTCAGTTTTAGTTTTAGTTTTAATTTTTATTTTCAATTTTAATTTTAGTTTAAATTTTTAATTTGCAGTTAAAATTTTAATTTAATTTTTATTTGAAATTTTAATTTAAATTTTATTTTAAATGTCCAAAATTTAGTTTTAATTTTTCTGTAAATTTTAGTATTAATTTAATTTAATTTGCTTCAATTAAATTATTAATTTTTAAATTTATTAATTTATTATTAAATTAATTTAAACATAATTTAATTAATGCATTTTATTTGTGAATATAATATAAATTTAACTAAATTTAAAATTCATTTCATTGGTTTTATTTTTATTTTTAATTTTCAATTTTAGTTTTACATTTAATTTTCAGTTTTAGTTTTAGTTTTAATTTTAATTTTTATTTCCAATTTTAATTTTAGTTTAAATTTTGGTTTAATTTTTAATTTGCATTTTAAATTTTATTTTAAATGTCCAAAATTTAGTTTTAATTTTTCTGTAAGTTTTAGTATTAATTTAATTGAATTTCCTTTAATTTAAATTTATTAATTTATTATTAAATTAATTTAAAAATAATTAATAAATGCATTTTATTTGTGAATATAATATAAATTTAACTAAAATTAATTTCAAATCCATACTAAATGATTTCTTGAATTTCAGTTTTCCTTTTATTTCGATGCTCTGAATATTTTATGAAAAATTGCAAATTTATTTTCCTCTTTTCGCCTATGGCCTTTTTTTTAGCAATTTGCTATGATGCTGTTCAAAATCCATTTTTCCTTTTTCCCTTTTTGCTTGAGTCATGAATGATAAATTCTCTTGCATTCATATGCTATTCTTTTTTATGATGTTTTTTTTTTGCCCTTACAAATTTATGCAAATATATGCTTACATTGATTTGACTTTTTTAATGGCTCTTACACTTGACTAGATTTTGGATTTAACAGACAATCCTATTTACCTTTATTGCATTATTCCATTAGGAGCACTGCAATCAATTGTGTTAAAAGTGAAAAAAAGTGCAATCTTCGTTTGAACATTTCACTTTTGGTTTTTTTTTGTTTTGTTTGGGAATATTGAAAAGGAAATGTTGAACAAATTTGGTTTGAAATGTAATATGGATTTTTTGAACAAGTGCAGAAAATTTTATCAGGTGAATATAATACCCCCGGGCCTTAAATTTGTAAGCATCCTCATAATAATTTTAAATGAAATTGAAATGATATGCTTAAATTATATGTGATTTTTTTAAAATAATTTTATTAAACAATATAAATTCCATATCATTTTATTTTGGTATCCACGAGCTTCCCAAGCCCATTGTTAGCCTCTTATTTGAGACAATTTGACCATCATTACTAGCCGTAATTGTGGAGGTGATGGCTGTAATGCTGGGCAACAGCTTTGGTTACGACAGTACATTTCAAGTTCTAATTATTTTCGTAGTATTGTGGAGATTCCAAAAGGTAAACCACAAAAACCGCTGCCTTAGTTTTTTTTTGTTAATTTTTTCTTATGCAAAGGTCAGATGGTTTTACGGAAAGGACAAACAAGTATTCTAAATTATTTTTTGTTTTGTAAAAATTGTTATTTTATATTTTTCACAGTTTTTCTCTTTTCTTGTTTTATTTTTAGGCTGACCTTGGAAAAAATGTGTACCAGAGCGTTTAATTGCAAATATTTTCTTGGCAATTATTAAGCGTAGGCATTGTGAAAAGGGTAAGTTTTTTATGTTAGACAAAGGGATAGAAAATTTTCTTTTTTATGGGTCTACAGGGTAGAAAATGACAAAAAGGCTAGCACGAGGGTAGTGCACTCCATGCCTAGCTATCAACTAACTAAGTAAAAATCAAGTTAGGAAAGTCTTAAGTCAGGTGGGCTGTATAAGACCTTTCACCATTTTCTAGACCAAACTTATAACAGACCATCTCAACTCTTTTAAATTTGTTGGGAGCTACACCCTCAAAAAAAATCGCCTCTTTAACATATGTTCCAAACATATTTTGCAGGAAGCACATATATTATTGGATACTGCCGAAACATTAACATATTTGTTTTATGTGAACATATTATATGTTTGGAAGCATTTTGAGCCCAAAAATATTATATGCTTGGAAGAATTTTCCCAAAGACGATTGTGCTCATTCCCTAACATACTCGTAATTCTCACTTCCACGAAATATTTTAGTTCTTGGCACCTTTTTCTGTAATACAAATAATGTTGAAGAAATTATTCACTTTTATAAATTATTTAAATTTTACCTTTCGCCTGCACGGAGAATCGAACCGAGGACCATACAGTTTGTAAGCCAACACACTATCCACTGGGCTACGTAGCTGTTATAGTCACCAGCATGCAAAGGGTCGTGGGTTCAATCCCTGCTCCGACCGAACACCTTTGTTTTTTTTTTTTTAATTTACGCATTTATATTTATACTATATTAAATTTTTATAATGAAACTTCGAAATGTGGGTTATTAAAGATTTATAGTCAGTAACAGTGCTTGATATAAACGAAATTGACTAATTTTTGGATAACATATTATTTTTTATTGCAAAATAACAATTTTGTAACAAAAACCTGTTTTTGGTACAAAACTTTAAAATTTGGAAGGAATTCAAAAACTCTAACAAAAGAAGAATGTGGAGTCGAGTATAAACATACATATATAATTTTATAATATAAACATAAATTTATTTAGGCGTGAACAATTTTTTTACTAGCATTTAACACCATCGCTCTAAAATGCCTTTTATTTTTCTTTAATAATTCATTTTAAGGAAAATAAACTTTTTAAATTGTTTTAGCTGCAAAAATCGAATTTAATGCTCGCTTTTATATTTGAAGGTGTCCGTCAACTCCTGGTGGACTACTTATTAATAAAGAGGAACTAAACTGTGTTTTTATACATTTTACTGTGTAATTTTTCACTATTTCCTCCTTATTTCATTTTACTGTTCCAACTGTAAAAAGAGTATAGTGCCCTTTCGTTATTTTTATGAAGACCCCTGATTCCTTTTAACGAACCAAGAAAAAAATTGTGCCCATAATGCCAAAATGATAAACAAAACACATGTCCACGCATACATAAAATGCTGCTCTCACGGCGAAAACACATGCTGTTTTTTTTAATGTCTATTCTCTTGGTTCCGAATGTCTATTCTCTTTATTGAAATTAAATAATATTTAGATTTAAGCATATCAAATTTTTGGCGTTATCATAAACCAGTTTTCCGATACAACATACAAGCGGTTTCATAGAAATTGTTCTCTTTTGATTCTTTCGCTGTGTTATGTTGATATCTTTTGTCAACTCTCCCGGTTTCCATCTCTATTTCTTTCTCTATACTCTCTCTGTCGCTTTGAATAAAATATCACAACATATGTATGTTTAGTCGAAATTTGTAAATTTATACATGTTTGCATTCACACATATGATTTTTATGAAACATTCATGTCCCAAACATAATATATTCTAACATATTAACATAGATGTCCCAAACTTTTAGTGTTAGTTTAGGAACATTGCATGTTTGCACTTAAATATATTGTGTTTTAAAATTGTGCCCGAAACACATTTTGTTTATGTCGGAACATATGAAAAACATATTTTTCTAAGAGTGTATATAAAGGTAAATGTCCCCATAGACATATATTTCAATCTGAACCGATTTGGACAAAATTGTTTATATTTCTTCAAAGTATCTAGACTTAAAATTTAAATCAGCTAACGCCGTGAAACGAAGCGCAATTTAAGTAAACAAATATGGGAAATATAAAGCTAGAACCATTGCTACTTATCAATGGTGATTTTACATCTATATGGGCTAGGTGGTCAATTGTGAGTCTTGTGACAATATTTGGCCACATCGGGAGACATTTACCAAAGCCGATCCTGTGGAAAGTCTGGAGAAACAATCACTGTCGTTGTGCATAAAATGTGGGTATTCAGGTCACTTGTGCCTAAATCGGAAGAATATATACATATATGAGGCTTTAACTATATTTGAACTGATTTCAATCATATTGAAACTGTGAAATTCTTCTGCTATATAAAAATAAGTCGTGTTATCATTCCTGACGCAATAACTCCAGAACGCACGAACCGCTTTCCACGGTTTTGTATTCGTTGGAAAGGTCTCGGGCTCCGTGAGGTTTATAGCAAAGAAAATTCAAGAAAAGTTTTAACGGAAATGCGGGAAAATCTTTTTACAGTGCCATCTCTGATACAACTCCAGAACTCACGAACCGATTTCCATGGTTTTGTATTCGTTGGAAAGGTCTCGGGCTCCGTGAGGTTTATAGCAAAGGAAATTCAAGAACAGTTTCAACGGAAATGCGGGAAATCTTTGTTTTGTATTCGTTGGAAAGGTCTCGGGCTTCGTGAGGTTTATAGCAAAGAAAATTCAAGAAAAGTTTCAACGGAAATGCGGGAAATCTTTGTTTACATACATCACACGTTACAAAAATTTATAATTTGAATTCATCGAAGTTGCTTTTGTTATGAAATAATTTAATTTCTTAACATGAAAAATGTTCGGAGAACGTAGAGGGTAATCATGTGGTGAAGATAGGGTACTTCTCTTTTTAATATCTGGTGGGAGATGGGGACATCCCCCTTGTCCGACCTTTTCAAAATTTGGCCAAAGTTCTCCGATTTGGATGAAGTTTCCAAGGAAGGTAAGGGGTGATGTCTAGACAAAGACCAGCCACATTATTTTTCGATAGTTGGTTGCGGAGTTGGACAACCCCTTTATACGACTTTTGTTTAAAGTACTGTAAAAAAGTTAAAATTCTCTGATTTACTTGAGATTTACAGGTTATGAATTTATTATGGGGTACCCGAATTTTTTAATATTTGGATGGGAAGGGGGACCTCCCCCTTGCCCGATTTTTTGAAAATTGGAACAAAATTATTCGATTTGCTTGCAATTTTCAGGGAAGGACAGCTACTTCATTTTTCAATATTTGGTTGAGGAGGGGGCCTCCCCTTTGTCCAACTTTTTTTAAAGTACAGTGAAAAAACAAAAATTTGTCGACTTACTGAAATTTTACGGAGAACTTGGGAGAGATTATGAAATTTATATGAGGTATATGATTTTTTATACCCTCCACCATAGGATGGGGGGTATATTAACTTTGTCATTCCGTTTGTAACACATCGAAATATTGCTCTAAGACCCCATAGAGTATATATATTCTGGGTCGTGGTGAAATTCTGAGTCGATATAAGCATGCCCGTCTGTTGAAATCACGCTAACTTTCGAACGAAACAAGCTATCGACTTGAAACTTGACACAAGTAGTTGTTATTGGTGTAGGTCGGATGGTATTGCAAATGGGCCATATCGGACCCCTTTTACGTATAGCCCCCATATAAACCGACGCTCAGATTTGGCTTGCTCTTAAAGGAGCAAACTTCATCCGATCCGGTTGAAATTTGGTACATGGTGTAAGTATATGGTCTCTCAACACCATGCAAAAATTGCTTCAACTCGGTCCATAATTATATATAGCCCCCATAAAAACCGATCCCCAGATTTGACTTGCGGAGCCTCTAAGAGAAGCAAATTTCATCCGATTCGGCTGAAGTTTGGTACATGGTGTAAGTATATTGTCCTTAAAAAACATGCAAAAATTGGTCCACATCGGTCCATAATCATATATAGCCCCCATAAAAACCGATCCCCAGATTTGGCTTGCGGATCTTCTAACAGAAGCAAATCTCATCCGATCCGGCTGAAATTTGCTACATGGTGTAAGTATATGATCTCTACCAACTATGCACAAATTGGTCCACATCGGTCCATAACTATATATAGCCCCCATATAAACCGATCCCCCGATTTGGCTTGCGGAGCCTCTCAGAGAAGCAAATTTCATCCGATCCGGCTGAAATTTAGTATATGGTGTTAGTATATGGTCTCTAATAACCATGGAAACTTTGGTTCATATTGGTCCATAATTATATATAGCCCTCATATAAACCGATCCCCAGTGAGCAAAATTGATCCAATTCAGTTGAAATTTGGTGCGTGGTGTTAGTATATGGTCTCTGACAACCATGCAGGAATTGGTTCATATCGGTCCATAATTATATGTAGCCCCCATGTAAACCGATCCCCAGATGTGACCTCCGGAGCTCCTTGTAAGAGCAAAATTCACCCGCATCGTATACAAAATTTTGTCAAGATTTTATTTCTTTGGTAAAAGTTTCTATGCAATCCATGGTGGAGGGTACATAAGATTCGGCCTGGCCGAACTTGCGGCCGTATATACTTGTTAATATTTGGTCGGGGAAAAAGAAAAGGGCACAGGGAGACCTCCTTTCTCCTCAAGTCCATACCGTGAAGCAATTAAACTTTTCCAATTTACTTGAAATTTACCAAGGCCGTAGGGCAAGGTTATGAAATCCATATGGTGTACTTGAGTTTTGGGTATTTGGACGGGAACCTTCTCTTTGACCTACACTATGAAACTTGAAGGAAAGTTTGCAGAGAAAGTGGCGTCCCTTTACAAAAAATAAAGCGAAATCTAACCTTCTCCGATTTGCTTGAAATTGGGAGAAGATGATTAAATTTATACAGGGTAGTACATGATGTCTGGTTGGATATGGGGAATAGTGAAGTTGGGTAGTTTGTGAAATGAATATAGGGTACGTGAATTTACGATATCTGGTCGATTAGGAGCGAAGGAGGGGGTTCCCTTTTGACCGATTTTTTGAAAATAGAAAGTAGTGGACTGTTGATACATACGAACTCTGTACATGATTTTATGATTTTTCCACAGGTCTCTGCCAGAAAAACTTAAATTTCCATGAAGTTGCCAGGCAACGTGCTTCATTTTCCGGTATATGTTTGGGAAAGGCATGATCTCCGTGTTCAACACTTTAACAAATATTAATATGGTCAATGTTTAAGTACTTTTACTTATTCCGATTTATTGGACGGTATGTTGAGGAGAAGTATACCACCCCTTGACAAACCAAGCTTGAAATTCACAGGAAATGTAGAAGATTGTCCACCGATTTGAATACAGAACAATTAAAAAACTAAAAATTGGTTGAAAGGGAACACCCCCTACCCGACGTTTGTTAAGCCGGTCCGTTTTACTTCAGTTTTTGTGCCAGACTTTCCCTGACCCTACTCTTTAGAAGAGTCCAAATCTTTTCGAATTTGTTTTCAGATCTAAGGATATGGTTGACTAAGTTAACGAGGTGCAGCGAAGCGGGCCGGGTTACGCTAGTAGAATGTTAAAATTAGTCTCTGTGTATAATATCAATTCAATTAGAGTACAAATCCCGATGAAAATGACAGTGAAATATCAAGTGAAAGATACATATGGGAGCTATATATAAATCTGAACCAACTTGACTGATATTTTGCAAATTTTACGAGACTCAAAAAACATTCGTATCGACACAATTTTAAGAAGATCGCTTTATAAACACACAAATTATGACCACATCGGTAATGTAATGAAAATGTTCTTTTTGGATCCGAAAGTGGTGCAAAATTGACGCAGAAGCGATGAATTTAACATGAGACGGAAGTCCTCCATTTCAACAGCCGGTGCACTGAATTTTCATCACTTCTTTAGATGTGATCTGAATTCAATGTTTTGGATTTAAATTAAAAATTCTGTGATATTTTGTCAAATAAATAATTTTTATAATTTTTAATAGATTCTAACGCTTGTCTGAAACGTTTAACGTTAAATATTTTCAAAAATTCAAAATTTTTTCAGATTGGATTTAGCATTTTTTTTTCGACAAAATTTAAATAATTTGTACCATTTTATGTTATGAATTCTTAAACTGTTTTTAACCAATTTGAAACAAAAAAAGTTAAAATTACCCATTAAAAATATGAAAAAAGCTTGTTATAAATAATTGAATTAAATGAACTTCCTGTGTAGTTAAAATAAAGACGATCATTGGGAGTACATCTTCTGGAAGTGCTTTTAAAGTTGTGCCTTTGGAAGAACTTCCAAATTTTTTTGCTTGGTATATATAGCATACTAATTTTTGTAATCAAAGTCAAGATCGCAGTTTTGGTCCAATCAACTTCAAATTTAGCAAAAGCAGAGTAGAACCCTATTAAATTTGGAAGAAATGGGTAATAACTAAATATAGCTCTCATGTGTATCCTCTTATTCTGACCGCAGAATAGATGCTTGTGCTAAATTTGAAGTTGACTGGACCAAAACTTAGACCTTGACTTTGATTACAAAAATGTGTTCACATACAGACGGATGGACGAACGATTCTGACCGCAGAATAGATGCTTGTGCTAAATTTGAAGTTGATTGGACCAAAACTTCCACCTTGACTTTGATTACAAAAATGTGTTCACTGACAGACGGATGGACGAACACGGCTAAATCGATTCAGATGTTCATTAATGCCAAAGACACCATGTGTCTTCCTCGTTTTCTTCTGGATTTTGCATATACACAAAAAAAAATTTCTGATTCAATCACGAAATTAATTGATCCAATTAATTTTTTAATTGAAATGTCTTCAATCATAGAAATGATAGTATCAATTAAAAAATTAATTGACAGTCAACTAAATAATTAATTGATCCAATTAAAAAATTAATTGATACTACCAATTTGTGTGATTGATTTTTATTTCAATTAAAAAATTTGTTAAATCAATTAAATTTTTAATTGAATATTTTTTAAAACTCAATTAAGATTTTAATTGGAGAAATTTACGTAATTTTTTTCTGTGTATATGCTCTAACTTATAATACCCTGTTCCACAGTGTGGTGCAGGGTATATACAAGGTCGTTATCTTAGTTATAGTAAAATTTCCTTTGTATATAGAATCAGTTCCCCTAAAAATATTGATTATAGGTAAATCTTTTTGCCCATTTCACCAAAAATCTACATCTTTCTCTCTTAAACTTTGCAATATTTAATACTGTTTTTTTAATTAAAACCAAAAATAATTTATTTGTACTGCTTGGCAGCATCCACTTTAGTTTTTGTCGCAACACTTCTCAAGGATAAATTATCATAATTATTAAAACGGGGAATCCCCATACTTCCACACTTCTTGCATCCCCTACAACATGACATAAATCATCCTCGTCCCGCCCTCCCCCATAGACTCCACCATTTTGGCAAATGAACTGTTGTCATCATCGCCATCAACGACAACGACGACGGCGATGGAAAATCATTTCACTTTATTATTCTACCTGTCCACTTTTGACTCGGTTTCGGTGGATGGTTTTGGTCGAGGTGGCTATGATTGCGTTTTCAGTCAGTTGCTTTGCATTAAAAAAAAACAAAAAGAGAAAACACTAAAGTGGAATTACCGGGAATGATTTATATTTCATAAATCTAAATATGCGGCGCTCTTCTGTATTCACAATGTTGGAAAACAAAGTGCAAGTGGTAGTGGCAAAAGAATATTCTGAATGGCATGTATATTTTGTTAAAATGTTGGCCAAAAAGTCATTGAACGTCATCAACAGCCAACGGAACCAACAAAGCCCAGCCCAAACAAACCCTCTCTCTCGAAAAACCAAACACGAGCCAGCTTACTTGGCTGCCAGCAGGTGATGTTGAGGCTGAAAACTCCAGCCAGTATGTCATTGTATGGCCCCAGTTTTTATAATATATATTTTTTTTCGTTCATAAGCCATTTTTTCTTTGGGTCTATGTGTTTGTAGAGCAAGCACCTCGGGTGCTTCGCCAATGGAGGTTTGAGAAATTTTCCAGCTGTTTGCTGTTTTATGTCCATGTTTAATTTGTATGGTTTCATTTCTTGTAACAAACAAAAAAGTTGCAATTCATATCTTGTTGTTTTACCTTACAACATTAGGTTAGGTTAGGTTAGGTGGCAGCCCGATGTATCAGGCTCACTTAGACTATTCAGTCCATTGTGATACCACATTGGTGAACTTCTCTCTTATCACTGAGTTCTGCCCGATTCCATGTTAAGCTCAATGAAAAGCGACCTCCTTTTTATAGCCGAGTCCGAACGGCGTTCCACATTGCAGGGAAACCACTTAGAGAAGCTTTAAAACCCTCAGAAATTTCACCAACATTTTGGTGTTCGATCGAAGCAGTAATCGAACCCACGACCTTGTGTATGCAAGGCAGGCATGCTAACCATTGCACCACGGTGGCTCCCATACCCTACATTATGTGTAAAACCTTTAATGGGTATGACAAATGTGTCTATTGAATATTGGATCCATTTAGAATTATATTCTGAACTCGTCCTTCTATCCATCTAGCTGTTCCTCGCAACCAATAACTTCGATACAAAATTTTATAAAATATAATTTAAAGGAGTGACCATTTTTACAAGGTTGGACTTTTTTAAAACTAGGACCAAATTTACAGACTCGTTTCGTATACATGATTTGTCCGACATGAAAAATTGTATCCTCATACCCATCAAAAAAAAAGAGCTTCCACAAAAGTAGTTTGGATCACCAAATTTTGATCCAAGAATAGTCCAAATTTGGCAATGAATTCTACATGGGATTGCCATACACTGAATAAAAAAAGCATGCGCTGTTCCAAAGATTTTGTCTTTACACTAATGGTTTTTATACCCTCCACCATAGGATGGGGGGTATACTAACTTTGTCATTTCGTTTGTAACACATCGAAATATTGCTCTAAGACCCCATAAAATATATATAGTCTGGGTTGTGGTGAATTTCTGAGACGATCTAAGCATGTCCGTCCGTCCGTCCGTCTGTTGAAATCAAGCTAACTTCCGAACGAAACATGCTATCGACTTGAACCTTGGCACAAATAGTTGTTATTGATGCAGGTCGGATTGTGTTGCAAATGGGCCATATCGGTCCACCTTTACGTATAGGAGGAGCAAGATTCATCCGATCCGGTTGAAATTGGGTACATTGTGTAAGTATATGGTCTCTAACAACCATGAAAAAATTGGTCCATATCGGTCCATAATTATATATAGCCCCATTATAAACCGATCCACAGATTTGGTTTGCGGATCCTCTAAGAGCAGCAAATTTCATCCGATCCGGCTGAAATTTGGTACATGGTATTAGTATATGGTCTCTAGCAACCATGCAAAAATTGGTCCACATCGGTCCATAATTATATATAGCCCCCATATAAACCGATCCCCAGATTTGGCTTGCGGAGGCTCCTAGAGAAGCAAATTTCATCCGATCCGGGTGAAATTTGCTACATGGTGTAAGTATATGACGTCTAACAATTATGCAAAAATTGGTCCACATCGGTCCATAACGATATATAGCCCCCATATAAACCGATCCCCCGATTTGGCTTGCGGAGCCTCTAAGAGAATCAAATTTCATCCGATCTGGCTGAAGTTTGGTACATGGTGTTAGTATATGGTCCTTAACAACCTTGCAAGAATTGGTCCATATCGGTCCATAATTATATATAGCCCCCATATAAATCGATCCCCAGATTTGACCTCCGGAACCTCTTGGAGGAGCAAACTTCATCCGATTCGGTTGAAATTTGGTACCTGGTGTTAGTATATGGTCTCTAACAACCATGCAAAAATTGGTTCATGTCGGTCCATAATTATATATAGCCCCCATATAAACCGTTCCCCAGATTTGAACACCGGAGCCTCTTGGAGAAGCAAAATTCATCCGATCCGGTTGAAATTTGCAACGTGGTGTTAGTATATGGCCGCTAATAACCATGCCAAAATTGGTCCATATAGGTCTATGTATAACAGCCGATCTCCAATCACACAAAAATTGGTCCATATCGGTTCATAATCATGGTTGTCACTCGACTCCGAATTTTACCACGACCCAGAATATATATACTTTATGGGGTCTAGAGCAATATTTCTATGTGTTGCAAACGGAATGACAAAGTTAGTATACCCCCATCCTATGGTGGAGGGTATAAAAGGAGCACAATTTACGTATGTTCAGTTTACTTTTACCATTTATTGAATCGCGTTGGAGTAATATTTGTTGTGATGCATACAAAGAGCACAAAAAGTGTACTTAACTAAAAATAGAGCGCGCTTTTTTGGCCTATCTTGGTTTAAGAGCACATGTTATAAAAAAGAGCACGTCTGACATCCCTACCTACATGGGACATGATAGGGAGATGCCTCCATGTGCCGTTAAGACCTTGGTTGAGGAGTCACTTAAAACAAAGACAAAACTCATTATGGGATGTGATGCTCAGAGGTTCAGCGGTCATTTCATATCGAGGAAATTGTATCGGAATCTGGAATAAAATGGGCTTTAAATAGCGGATGAATTAGAAACGCTAGGAACTACCTTACATATTCCAGGGGAACTAGAATCTGTTGGTATGGTTCTGGCTGCCAGCAAGCTCTTACTGCGTGAGAAGGCTGTTATGATGGCGAATGTCCGATGGGAAAATTGCAATGGTACTAAGCAAATATGGTCCCATCTAAACTTAAACTGCACGCAAGATATTTAAAATTTTTCAAGACCTCAGATATCACAGTCTTCTGGATGGTTCAACAGAAGAAAATAATCGAGTAGGTTCATCGGTTAAAACTAGAAGTGCCCATATGTAATAGGTACTTTTAGTTAATGTGGTATCACAATGGACTGAATAGTCAAACTTAACCTGAAAATAAATCGGGCTGTCTCTTTAACTTTAATGAACCTGTCTCTTTAACCTAACCTATCTAGAGGTGCAAATTTCATCCAATCCGGTTGAAATTTGGCTCTCTAATTATCGTACGAAAATTGGTTAATATAGGTTCATAATTATTTATAGACCCCTCTACACCCACAGAAAAAAATCATGAACGGCGTGGTCATTTCAAAACGATCCATTCATGAAAGTTGAATCAACATACATGTGTTGTCAAACTGAGAACGGACGGGGGTCAATCTGACAACGTAAAAATGACACCATGCGTAGTCAAAACAACAACCAGCGTTCATAATCTGAATACGTAATGGTTACGAATTTATAAACAAAATAAAAACAAGTATATACGGCCGTACGTTCGGCCAGGCCGAAGCTTATGTACCCTCCACCATGGATTGCGCAGAAACTTCTTCTGAAGACTGTCATCCACAATCGAATTACTTGGGTTGCGGTAACACTTGCCGATGGCAAGGTATCTTAAAACTTCCTAACACCGTCTTCTGAATTACAAGGTAGTCCATACGTGTATACACGCTCACAAAAAATCGCTTCTGTAACATATACTCCCAAACATATTTTGCTTCAAGCATATATATTTTTGGGTATTGCCCAAACATTTATATGTTTGATCTCTTCCAATATATAATATGTTTGAAAGCATATTGGTCTAAACAATATATGTTTGGGTAGTCTAAGTTCCAAACATTTTGTATTTTTGCATCCAAATTCAATAATGTTGTCTTCCAAAAAACAATATGTTATTATGTGAACATATAATATGTTTGGAAGCATTTTGCACCCAAAAATATTATATGCTTAAAAAAAAATTCTCCCAAACAACATTGTGCTCAAAATTTTATTTATATATTTACAATCATAATGAATTATGAAAATAAACAGGTAATATAGGTGCTAACAACATAGGTTTTCGACCTGAATGCTCAAAATTTTGTTTCTGCCCAATTGTATATTCCCCCACATCTTTCTCACTTCCACGAGATTTTTTAGTTCTTAGCACCTTTTTCTGTAATACAAACATTGTAGAAGAAATTATTCAATTGTATGATTTTTTTTATTTTAATTTTACCTTTTGCCGGACGGGGATTCGAACAGCGGACCACACAGTTTGTAAGGACCAAAGAAGTAGCTGATCAATTGCCCAAGGAAAAATAAAATGTTAATTTTGTAATAACAAGCAACAACCACCAATTTAATTCAATATCGCTCCCTGTTAAATAGCGCTCCAAGCTACTAAACACATATATGTTTATAGGCTATTTCTAAATTAATATATGTTTGCATCCAAGCATATTATATTTACAAACATTTTATGTCCCAAACATAATATGTTCTAACATATTAACATATATGTCCCAAACATGTTATGCTAGTTTATGAACATTATATGCTTGCACTCAAAAATATTGTGTTCCAAACATATAATGTTTATAGCCAAACATATGAAAAACAGTCTTTTTCATCCGTGTATATTAAACTAAAAAAGACCGATTAAATACGTATATAATTAAGTTTGACAAATTTTTCTATAAAAATAAATTTTTGATAAAAGTTTCTATAGGAATAAAATTTTGACAACATTTTCTATAGAAGTAAAATTTGGAAAAAATTTTCTATAGAAATAAAATTTTGACAAAATTTTCTATAGAAATAAAATGTTGACAAAATTTTCTATAGAAATAAAATTTTTACAAAATTTTCTATAGAAATAAAATTTTTAAAAAATTTTCCATAGAAATAAAATTTTTACAAAATTTGCTATAGAAATAAAATTTTGACAAAATTTTTTATAGAAATAACATTTTGACAATGGTTTCCATAAAAATAAAATTTTGTTAGAGTCTTTTTGGCTCGAGTGGCAACCATGAATATGAACCGATACGGACCAATTTTTGTGTGATTGGGGATCGGCTATATAAAGGGTGATTCTTTTGAGGTTAGGATTTTCATGCATTAGTATTTGACAGATCACGTGGGATTTCAGACATGGTGTCAAAGAGAAAGATGCTCAGTATGCTTTGACATTTCATCATGAATAGCCGAACGATCTGCCACAACGTCGAATTTTCAGTGAATCGGCCCTAGAAAAGTTGGCAGAAAATCCGCTTTTTTATCGACAAATTTTGTTCAGCGATGAGGCTCATTTCTGGTTGAATGGCTACGTAAATAAGCAAAATTGCCGCATTTGGAGTGAAGAGCAACCAGAAGCCGTTCAAGAACTGCCCATGCATCCCGAAAAATGCACTGTTTGGTGTGGTTTGTACGCTGGTGGAATCATTGGACCGTATTTTTTCAAAGATGCTGTTGGACGCAACGTTACGGTGAATGGCGATCGCTATCGTTCGATGCTAACAAACTTTTTGTTGCCAAAAATGGAAGAACTGAACTTGGTTGACATGTGGTTTCAACAAGATGGCGCTACATGCCACACAGCTCGCGATTCTATGGCCATTTTGAGGGAAAACTTCGGAGAACAATTCATCTCAAGAAATGGACCGGTAAGTTGGCCACCAAGATCATGCGATTTGACGCCTTTAGACTATTTTTTGTGGGGCTACGTCAAGTCTAAAGTCTACAGAAATAAGCCAGCAACTATTCCAGCTTTGGAAGACAACATTTCCGAAGAAATTCGGGCTATTCCGGCCGAAATGCTCGAAAAAGTTGCCCAAAATTGGACTTTCCGAATGGACCACCTAAGACGCAGCCGCGGTCAACATTTAAATGAAATTATCTTCAAAAAGTAAATGTCATGGACCAATCTAACGTTTCAAATAAAGAACCGATGAGATTTTGCAAATTTTATGCGTTTTTTTTTAAAAAAAAGTTATCAAGCTCTTAACAAATCACCCTTTTTAACTATAGACCGATATGGACCAATTTTGGCATGGATATTAGCGACCTTATACTAACACCACGTTGCAAATTTCAACCGGATCGGATGAATTTTGCTCCTCCAAGAGGCTCCGGAGATCAAATCTGGGAACGGTTTATATGGGGGCTATATATAATTATGGACCGATATGGACCAATTCTTGCGTGTTTGTTAGAGACGACATTCTAACACCATGTTCCAAATTTCAACCGGATCGGATGAATTTTGCTCCTCCAAGAGGCTCCGGAGGACAAATCTGGGAATCGATTTATATGGGGGCTATATATAATTATGGACCGATATGGACCAATTTTTGCATGGTCATTAGAGAACATATACCAACACCATGTTCCAAATTTCAGCCGGATCGGCTGAAATTTTCGTTTCTTAGAGAGCCAAATCGGGGGATCGGTTTATATGGGCGCTATATATAATTATGGACTGATGTGGACCAATTTTTGCATGGTTGTTAGAGACCATATACCAACACCACGTTGCAAATTTCAACCGGATCGGATGAATTTTGCTCCTCCAAGAGGCTCCGGAGATCAAATCTGGGAACGGTTTATATGGGGGCTATATATAATTATGGACCGATATGGACCAATTCTTGCGTGTTTGTTAGAGACGACATTCTAACACCATGTTCCAAATTTCAGCCGGATCGGATGAAATATTCTTCTGTTAGAGGCTCCACAAGCCAAATCTGAGGGTCCACTTATATGTGGGCTATACGCAAAAGTGGACCGATATGGCCCATTTTCAATACCATTCGACCGACATCAATAACAACTTCTTGTGCCAAGTTTCAAGTCGATAGCTTGTTTCGTTCGGAAGTTAGCGTGATTTCAACAGACGGACGGACATGCTTAGATCGACTCAGAATTTCACCACGACCCAGAATATATATACTTTATGGGGTCTTAGAGCAATATTTCGATGTGTTACAAACGGAATGACAAAGTTAATTAATGGTGGAGGGTATAAAAATATGTCCGCTACTGTGACTCGAACCTGTGTTGTCTGCGCCATGCACGATAAGAGTCGCCTTAGCCCATTGAACCACCGGCAGAGTTTCCATAAAAACATCTAACGATTTTTTAAGTCTTTTCATGGTCAATGAAAAAAGAATGTCGTTCATGAAATCGTGAACGCTCGTGGACGAAATCGTTTTGATTTTTTGCGATCAAGAATATAATTCAATCTGCATTCATATGGGCTAAGACAATGTTAAGAAGTTTTAAGATACCTTACTGCAACACAAGTATTCGATTGTAGATGACAGACTTCCGTAGCACTTTCTACGCAATTCATGGTGGAGGGTACATAAGATTCGGCCCGGCCGAACTTACGGCCGTATATCAACTAATGCCCCAAGGCATTACACTGATAGAAAAAGTTTCGTTGTATTAACGAAATGTGTCATTAAAAGTGAGCCAATGAATTAAATTCGTTAATACAACTAAATTTTTCGTTATTATAACGATTTTTCTGTTAATCAACGTAACGTGTCGTACTACAAACGAACGTTTTCATTGTATTAATGAAAACGTTTCGTTATATCAGTGAAAAGTTTTCGTTGGCTTAATTTTAATGAAATTTTCTTTGTGTGTAGTTGATTTAAATCTTAAATCTAACAATTTTGTAGAAGTTTAAAAATGTTTTATCCAAAGCGGTTCAGATGTGATATGTGCAACCGAATTTTTATCCGATTTGAAATTAAAAAGTTAGATGTATTTTGGGTCCATAAACAAGTGTGCCAAATATGTTGTGTATTGGTCCATATAACTAGATCGATCTCTCGATTTGACCTTTTGAGCGTCTAAAAATCCAAATTTGTCCACAATGGCTTTTCAACAATATTAACTTTATTACCATTAATATGTCCAATACAATTTAATAAATATTCCTATATGTGGTCTTGCTAGTAAAATTCCCTTTTCTGCTATCTCCAATAATACCATCCTCTATATATGGAAAACCAATTGGCTTATTTTGATAAAATGCCTATCAATTTCCAAATAATTGCATTCGTTTATGAAAACAGTGGAATTTATTTTGGAAATAATTTTTCTCATTTTCCCAAATAAGCTTTCGAAAAAAGAACATAACTGCAATAAATTCATAATTAGGCCATAATGAATAAACGAATATTTGATATTTGGCATTTTAATATAAGTTCCTTGCCCATAACATTGTCATCTAAAATGTATGAGACAATTATGGTTGGCTGGTCTTTAGTTTGGTTGTTTAGTGGTTAAAGTCATGGCAACGAGAAGAAAAAACCTCCAAGCCACATAATATACGCATATGTTTAGTGGGGTTTATTTGGTGGGCCACCATGCGTAGAGGGCGAAGGGATGCCAATGCGAACTTTATTTTTTATGGGATACATACATTCGGTAAAAACCGGCTATCATAAACCTTTTTTCGGAAGGTTCAAGTGTGGTTCACTTTGGATTTAGTGAACTGCCTGAATTTATTCTGATAGTTTTACTGCAAGTAGAGGATGCTGATCAGGAATGTGGTAATTCCGAAACGTGCGTCCATCCAACCATCTTGCAGTCTATAGGGCTTTGCCCAAATAAATTTTACAACCATTCTTTTCCTCTGTTGGTTAAGCTACTCTTGTAGTTCAGTCAACGCAATGAGATCAAAACAACAAATAAAATTATTTACTTTTTTTTATTATATATTTCTATAACAAATTTTCTCACTATTTCATTTCTATAGCAAATTTTGTCAAAATTTAATTTCTATAGGAAATTTTCTCAAAATTTCATTTTTAAGGATATTTTTTCAAAATTTCATTTCTATAGGAAATTTTGTCAAAATATCATTTCATCCAAGGAAATTTTCTCAAAATTTCATTTCTACACCCTCAAAAAAAATCGCTTCTTTAACATATGTTCCAAACATATTTTGCAGGAAGCACATATATTATTGGATACTGCCGAAACATTAATATGTTTGTTTTATGTGAACATATTATATGTTTGGAAGCATTTTGAGCCCAAAAATATTATATACTTGGAAGAATTTTTCCCAAAGACGATTGTGCTCATTCCCTAACATACTCGTTATTTTCACTTCCACGAAATATTTTAATTCTTGGCACCTTTTTCTGTAATACAAATAATGTTGAAGAAATTATTCACTTTTATAAATTTTTTAAATTTTACCTTTCGCCTGCACGGAGAATCGAACCGAGGACCATACAGTTTGTAAACCAACACACTATCCACTGGGCTACGTAGCTGTTATGGTCACCAGTAGATAATTATCGTTATAAGTTACATTTATATAGCATAGTTTGCAGCGCCCACGAGCCCATGCAAACATAACATTATTTAACAGAAACATACATTTGTTTGCCACGTGGAGCAGTGGTTAGCATGTCTGCCTTGCATGCAAAGGGTCGTGGGTTCACGACCTGCTCCGACCGAACACTTTTTTTTTTTAAATTTACACATTTTTATTTATACTATATTAAATTTTTATAATGAAACTTCGAAATGTGGGTTATTAAAGATTTATAGTCAGTAACAGTGCTTGACATAAACGAAATTGATTGATTTTTGGTAAAATATATATATATATATATATATATATATATATATATATATATATATATATATATATATATATATATATATATATATATATATATATATATATATATATATATATTATATATATATAATATATATATATATATATATATATATATATATATATATATATATATATATATATATATATATATATATATATATATATATATATATATATATATATATATATATATATATATATATATATATATATATATATATATATATATATATATATATATATATATATATATATATATATTTTTTTTTTTTTTTTTTTTTTTTTGCAAAAATAACAATTTTGTAATAAAAAACTGTTTTTGGTACAAAACTTTAAAATTTGGAAGGAATTCAAAAACTCTAACAAAACAAGAACATGGAGTCGAGTGTAAACATACATAAATAATTTTATAATATAAACATAAATTTATTTAGGTTTGAACAGTTTTTTATTAACATTTAACACCATCGCTCTAAAATGTCTTTTATTTCTCATTAATAATTCATTTTAAAGAAAATAAACTTTTTAAATTGTTTTAGCTGCAAAACTCGAACTTAATGCCCGCTTTTATATTTGAAGGTGTCCGTCAACTCCTCTGGGACTACTTATTAATAAAGAGGAACTAAACTTTGTTTTTATACATTTTACTGTGTAATTTTTCACTATTTCCTCCTTATTTCATTTTACTGTCCCAACTCTAAAAAGAGTATAGTGCCCTTTCGTTATTTTTATGAAAACCCCTGATTTCTTTTAACGCACCAAGAAAAAAATTGTTCCCATAATGCCAAAATGATAAACAAAACACATGTCCACACATACATAAAATGCTGCTCTCAAGGCGAAGACACATGCTTTTTTTCAAATGTCTATTCTCTTGGTTCCGAATGTCCATTCTCTTTATTCAAATTAAATAATATTTAGACTTAAGCATATCAAATTTTTGGCCTTATCATAAAACAGTTTTCCGAAACAACATACAAGCAGTTTCACAAAAATTTCTCTCTTTGGATTCTTTCACTGTGTTATGTTGATATCTTTCGTCAACTCTCCCGGTTTCCATCTCTATTTCTTTCTCTATACTCTCTCTGTCGCTTTGGATAAAATATCACAGCATATGTATGTTTAGTCGAAATTTGTAAATTTATATATGTTTGCATTCACACATATGATTTTTATGAAACATTTATGCCACAAACATAATATATTCTAACATATTAAAATAGATGTCCCAAACATTTAGTGTTAGTTTAGGAACATTACATGTTTGCACTTAAATATATTGTGGTTTAAAATTGTGCCCGAAACACACTTTGTTTATATCGGAACATATGAAAAACATATTTTTCTAAGAGTGTATAGGAAATTTTGTCAAAGTATCATTTCTGTAGGAAATTTTCTCAAAATTTCATTTCTATAGGAAATTATTCCAAAATTTCATTTCCAAGGAAATTTTTTAAAAATTTCATTTCTAAAGGAACTTTTCCCGAAATTTAATTACTATAGGAAAATTTCTCAAAATTTCATTTCTATAGGAAATTTTCTTAAAATGTCATTTCCATAGGAAATTTTGTAAAAATCATTTCAATATGGAAATTTTGTTAAAATTTCATTTCTATGGGAAATTTTGTCAAAAATTCATTTCTATAGGAAATTTTCTCAAAATTCCCTTTCTTCAGGAAAATTTCTCAAAATTTCATTTCTATAGGAAATTTTTTCCAAAATTTCATTTCCAAGGGAATTTTTTCAAAATTTCATTTCTATAGGAAATTTTCTCAAAATTTCATTTTCAAGGAAATTTTCTCAAAATTTCATTTTCAAGGAAATTTTCTCAAAATTTCATTTCTATAAGAAATTTTGTCAAAATATCATTTCTATAGGAAATTTTCTCAAAATTTCATTTATATACGAAATTTTCTCAAAATTTAGTTTTTCTTATATGATTTTTTTTTAAATTTCATTTCTAAAGGAAATTTACTCAAGTTTAATTTCTATAGGAAATTTTCTCAAAATTTCATTTCTATAGGAAATTTTCTCAAAATGTAATTTCCATAGGAAATTTTGTAAAAATCATTTAAAATTGGAAATTTTGTTAAAATGTAATTTCTATGGGAAATTTTGTCAAAGTTTCATTTCTATAGGAAACTTTCTCAAAATTCTCTTTCTACAGGAAATTTTCTCAAAATATAGTTTTTATATGATTTTGTTTTCATAATTTATTTTCTATACGAAATTTTCTCAAAATTTAGTTTTTATATGAATTTTCAAAATTTTATTTCTAAAGGAAATTTTCTCGAAATTTCATTTCTATAGGAAATTTTCTCAAAATTTCATTTCTATAGGAAATTTTCTCAAAATTTCATTTCTATAGGAAATTTTTCCAAAATTTCAGTTCCAAGGGAATTTTTTCAAAATTTCATTTCTATAGGAAATTTTCTCAAAATTTCATTTCTATAGGAAATTTTCTCAAAATTTCATGTAAAAATCATTTCAAATTGGAAATTTTGTTAAAATTTCATTTCTATGGGAAATTTTGTCAAAATTTCATTTCTATAGGAAATTTTGTCAAAATTTCATTTCTATAGAAAATGTTCTCAAAATTCCCTTTCTACAGAAAATGTTCCCACATTTCCCTTTCTACAGGAAATTTTCTCAAAATTTCATTTTTATAGGAAATTTTCACAAAATTTAATTTCTATTGGAAATTTTGTCAAAATATTATTTTTGTATGATGTTTTTTTATTTTCAAAATTTCATTTCCAAAAAAATTTTCTCGAAATTTCAATTCTATAGGAAATTTTGTCAAAATTTCATTTCTATAGGAAATTTTCCCAATATTTCGGTTCTATAGGAAATTTTTACAATTTTTTGGTTCTGTAGGAAATTTCGCCACAATTTCATTTCAATAACAAATTTTCCCAAACTTTTATTTCTACAGGAAATTTTTCAAAAATTTATTTCTATAGGAAATTTTGTTAAAATTTCATTTCTATAGGAAATTTTGTTAAAATTTCATTTCTATAGAAAATTTTGTCAAAATATCATTTCTATAGGATATTTTCCAAAAATTTCATTTCTAAAGGAATTTTTCTCGAAATTTAATTTCTATACGAAATTTGGTCAAAATTTCATTTCTAAAGGATATTTTCCCAAAATTTCATTTCTAAAGGAAAATTTCTCGAAATTTCATTTCTATACAAAACTTTCTCAAAATTTAGTTTTTTATATGATTTTTGTCAAAATTTCAATTCTATAGGAAATTTTGTAAAATTTTCATTTCTATAGGAAATTTTCTCAAAATTTCATTTCTATAGGAAATTTTCTCAAAATTTCTTTTCCGTAGGAAATTGTGTAAAAATTTCATTTTTAATGGAAATTTTGTCAAAATTTCATTTCTATAGGAAATTTTGTCAAAATTTCATTTCTATAGGAAATTTTGTCAAAATTTCATTTCTATAGGAAAGTTTCTCAAAATTCCCTCTCTACAGGAAATTTTCTCAAAATTTCATTTTTATAGGAAATTTTCACAAAATTTCATTTCTATTGGAAATTTTGTCAAAATTTTATTTCTATATGATTTTTTTCTTCAAAATTTCATTTTTATAGGAAATTTTTTCAAAATTTCAATTCTATAGGATATATTCTCAAAATTTCAATATTATAGGAAATTTTCACAATATTTCGGTTCTATAGGAAATTTTGCCACAATTTCATTTCTATAACAAATTTTTCCAAACTTTCATTTCTACAGGAAATTTTTCAAATATTCATTTCTATAGGAATTTTTTTTTTAAATTTCATTTCTATAGGAAATTTTGTTAAAATTTCATCTCTATAGGAAATTTTGTTAAAATTTCATTTCTATAGGAAATTTTGTCAAAAGTTCATTTTTAAATAAATTTTGTTAATATTTAATTTTTATAGGAAATTTTGTCAAAATTTAATTTCTATAGGAAATTTTCACAATATTTTGCCACAATTTCATTTATATAGGATTTTTCAAAGTTTCATTCCTATGGGAAATTTTGTCAAAATTTGATTGCTGTAGGAAATTTTCTCAAATTTTCATTTCATTTCTATAGGATTTTTTTCAAAGTTTCATTTCTATGTGACATTTTGTCAGAATTTTATTTCTATATAAAATTTTCTCAAAATTTCATTTCTATAAGAAATTTTTACAATATTTCGTTTCTATAGAAAATTTTGCCAAAATTTCATTTCTATAACAAATTTTCCCAAATTTCCATTTCTATAGGAAATTTTTCAAATATTCTTTTCTATAGGAAATTTTATTAAAATTTCATTTCTATAGGAAATTTTGTTAAAATTTCATTTCTAAAGAAAATTTTTTAAAATTTCATTTCTATAGGAAATTTTTGATATTGAGATATTAACCCAAAATTTCTCCAACGGCATCCCTATTCCACACTTATAGGCTAGGCACCAATTGTTTCTTTGCCTTGGTCACATAACTGATCGACCATTTTATGCTGTGGATGGCAGAAAATATTCGCTGAGTCATTTGTGAAATTGCCCATAACAGGCGTTTATTGAATTTCACACACAGAAAAACGCAGGAAAGGAGAAAATCGTTTATGATGCCAGTTTACCGTGATATTGGCTACCGAGAACAATGCTTTTGGTCCTTTTCCAAATACAGAAAAAAAAAGACAAAAATACGAAAATTGCTTTTCTATAGACATGAATGTTTAGCACGCATTTGTAGTTTCCCAACTGATTTTTGTATAGAAGCATTGTTTGGTACTTACCCGAAAAACCATCTGGACATGTACAATTGTAGTAGGCCACGCCGTCCAGACAGGTACCACCGTTTTGACAAGGGCTCGACCAACATTCGTCCCAATTCGTTTGGCACTGTATTCCTGTGTAACCATCAATGCAGTAACATGAATAGGAGCTGTAATGTAGGGGGAAAATAAAGCACAGAGATGAGAAATGAGTGGTAAAGATAAAAGCATCCAAGTATAAAATATCAAAGAAAGTGGATGACCGACAGAAAAAGGAGTTCATTAAAATTTCCAATTGAATATCAAAGCAGATGCAGTGGGAAAGTGTTTGGAATATTTCTGTGTTGGCTGTTGTAGTGTTATAATGAAGTTACTTTTCATTTGATGCCAATTGAATAGATACTGTAGGCTAAGTTAATTAGGTCTTTGCATTTAGAAGTCCTGAAATTTAAAAATCAGTTTTTATATGAAAAATTTGCTTTAAACCTGATATTCTGTTGATAATGTCGTTTTCCAAATTGCAAGGACTTCATATCCGTATCAGCTATAGCTTGAGAATCGCAAAGAAAAAGATGATCACATAAACTGGCCCCTTCTCCATTTCTCTGAATTATTAAAATAATTCGTAGCAAATTATTTCAGCCCAACTATGAATAAGAATACATTTCAACTAGAAATTGTATAGTCATTGATCTCATCAAATTTAGTGGTTACTTTCATTAGAATTCTTCTTGCTTCAGAGTTACTTTGTTCAATTAATTAAAGTCCTCTTTGTTGGTTAGCGCATACATTTTTATATTCTGCACTTTTTTTTACGGAGGAAATGAGCATCGTGCTAATTTATAACCTACCCCGCTAGCCCCCTCAACCTTTTTTCTGGTTAATTCCATTCAAAAAGTTTCACAACAAAGACCATCCTAATTACCTTATCTGGTTCGGTTTATTTTTGCGAGCCTTTGTTTTTAATTCGTTACTGAAGCGTGTTCGACTCGCTTTTTGTGCTCTTAGTTCTTGTTGTAATGCCATAAATGTGAAAGTTGTTTGTTTTTCCATGTTTTTATCATAATTTCAAAAGTTTTGTGGTTTTTATGACCTATTTGTGTGTGTGTGAGTGTGTGTGTTTGTATTTGTGTATGCGGCTTTCATTTGTTTTTGTTAGCCATGTATTTTATGCCTCATCAAATCTAAGTTGTTGTTGTTATTATTATTTTTGTTCGTTGCTGCTTAATTCTTACCCTTTTTGGTGGGACGCGAAATATGAATGAAGACCTCCCAAGCCGGGCAATGCCACTCATTCAGTTTGTCAGTCGAAAAACTCTGCTAACTGACCTCGGTGCGGCAGAACAACATATTAGAGGTGTGCGCGTGACACGAAATTGTCGTGACACGCGTGATTGACGCGTGAATCACGTGAGTCGTGAACAAAATCTGAAGTAACTCTCGTGAGTGTTTTGGACTTTTTTCACTAAACAACCCAGCAAAAAAATTTGGAAGTTCTTCTTAAGGCACAACATGTAACGTGGTTTTGTCGTCGGCTGATGTAGACCAGTGGTCGTCCAGAATCAACTTTAAGGACCCACAAACCTTAAATTAAGAACACACGATTTGGTGGTATTTATACAATAATATTAGTACGAGCTTTATTTATTTGAACTTATATACGTATAATGTTTATGTCTGCACGGTATGCTGAGGGGCGGTGATTTATTACGTAGCCTCTTAGTACTGAAGTCGGCGGTTGTTGACGATTTGGTTCGGCTAAAGTCGTTGTTGCGGTGATGATGATGGTTGACGGTTCGGTTGATTGTTCGGTTGTTGATTCGGTTAATGGTTCGGTAGCGGTGATGGTAGTTGCTGGTCAGCCGTCGGTGGCTGGTTGTGTTGGTTTGGTCGGCTGTCAATGGTTGGCCGATGTTGATGATTCAGGTGATGCGGCGATACGTTGATGATTCGGGTGATGCGGCGATTCCACGTGGATGGCGATGTTAGTAACAAAACTACAAACTATTTGTCGAAACTACTAGGGGTAGCAAGCTAATAGCCGAAGCTATTAGTGCGGAAGCAAGCTAATCGTCGGTGAAACGATTAGTGCGGAAGCAAGCTAATAGCCGAAGCTACTAGTGCGGAAGCAAGCTAATCGTCGGGGAAACGATTAGTGCGGAAGCAAGCTAATTGCCGAAACAATTAGTGCGGAAGCAAGCTAATAGCCGAAGCTACTAGTGCGGAAGCAAGCTAATAGCCGAAGCTATTAGTGCGGAAGCATGCTAATCGTCGGTGAAACTATTAGTGCGGAAGCAAGCTAATAGCCGGAGCTACTAGTGCTGAAGCAAGCTAATAGCCGAAGCTATTAGTGCGGAAGCAAGCTAATCGTCGGTGAAACGATTAGTGCGGAAGCAAGCTAATTGCCGAAACAATTAGTGCGGAAGCAAGCTAATAGCCGAAGCTATTAGTGCGGAAGCAAGCTAATCGTCGGTGAAACGATTAGTACGGAAGCAAGCTAAGTGCCGAAACAATTAGTGCGGAAGCAAGCTAATAGCCGAAGCTACTAGTGCGGAAGCAAGCAAATCGTCTGGAAACGATTAGTGCGGAAGCAAGCTAATAATCGAAGCTATTAGTGCGGAAGCAAGTTAAATGCCGAGACACTTAGTGCGGTGGTAGAGTTCCTGTCGCTTAGTGTGAACTGACTGCGGTCGTGCCACTCGTCGTGTTCAGTACCCTTCGGCTGTCGGGAGACTCTTACTCGTTGTCCAAAACCACCGAGTTTATATTCTCCCACAGCCACAACGTAGGTGAGAATTATGTTCATAGCAAACTAAAATAAATGTTTCTCAAAGTCGGACTGCCATATAAATTATTGTTCCCTTACCCACCCAGACTCTATTGAATGACAGTGGCTATGTGGAGAGCCATAAAAGGCACACATACATTTGAGTCAAGTTTTTAAAACTTGCTTTTTTCATATTTTTAATGGGAAATTTAAAATTTTATTGTTTCAAATGGGTTAGAAACAGATTAAAAATTAATAAAATAGTCCAAATTATTTAAATTTTGCCGAAAACAATTCTAAATCATTTCTAGAAAAATTGCGAATTTTTCAAAATATTTGATGTCAAACGTTCTGGACAAGCGTTATAATGCATTAAAAATCATAACAAAATTTTTAAATTAATTTATTTGTCAAAATATCACAAAATTTCTTTATTCACATCCAAATCACTGGATTCGCGTCACACCTTAAGAAGTGATGCAAATTCAGTGCAACGGCTGTTGAAATGGTGGACATCCGTTCTATGACAAGCCCATGTTAAAATCATCGCTTCTGCGCCAATTTTGCACCACTTCCGGATCCAAAAAGAACATTTTCACTACTTTTTTGGCGACGCTTTTTTGCTGGGAAATTATAACACGAGCTAGAAATGTCCGATTATATATTATTGCTAGTACTTGAATGCAAGGTATTGAGATCACGAATAAACGTGTATAATTGGATCTGTGATAAGTTAAGTGGTTTAAAATATAGGGGAAATTTCCAAAAAATCGTTTTTACAATGACACTCTGCTGCCAAAAAAGTATAAATTATTTAAAACAACGTTTTGTTCCTCTTCATGTTCATAAAGATGATACTTTAACGTAAAAAATAAGACCAACTACAAGAAAATCGACCGAAAAATTACAAAGTTATAAGCAATTGAGTGAGTAAATCCGATGCCAAATCGTGCAAATATGAGCCACACACCTACTCAAAAATGTCACTCGGCCACACAAAAATACATTTTTCTATGGGTGTGTGGCTCATATTTGCATGATTTGACATGGTATTTGTTTTGGAAAAATTTTAAAAGATTCGTTTTAAAATTTAAAAGATTCGTTTTAAAATTTCATAAAGATGATACTTTAACGTAAAAAATAAGACCAACTACAAGAAAATCGACCGAAAAATTACAAAGTTATAAGCAATTGAGTGAATAAATCCGATGCCAAATCGTGCAAATATGAGCCACACCTACTTAAAAATGCCAATCGGCCACACAAAAATACATTTTTCTATGGGTGTGTGGCTCATATTTGCATGATTTGACATGGGATTTGTTTTGGAAAAATTTTAAAAGATTCGTTTTAAAATTTAAGGAGTTACTGTTGTGTTGTTAGGTTAGGTTAGGTGGGAGCCCGATATATCAGGCTCACTTAGTCTATTCAGTCCTTATCACTGAGTGCTGCCCGATTCCATGTTAAGCTCAATGACAAGGGACCTCCTTTTTATAGCCGAGTCCGAACGGCTTCCCACATTGCAGTGAAACCATTTAGAGAAGCTTTGAAACCCTCAGAAATGTCACCAGCATTACTGAGGTGGGATAATCCACCGCTGAAAAACTTTTTGGTTTTCGGTCGAAGCAGGAATCGAACCCACGACCTTGTGTATGGAAGGCGGGCATGGTAACCATTGCACCACGGTGGCTTCCTAGGAGTGTGTCCCATAGACGCACCGAATGAATAAAAATTGCCATTCCGAAACAAGGCTACATCGTCTGAATGGTATTATTCTCTTACCTCTATTCGACTGAGCAAATTGCAGTTTCTCAAAGAGGCCAAGCGATTTACGCAGTCGAATAAAGGTAAGAGAATAATACAACTAGCATTACTTAGAGGGAACAATCCATTTGTTGGTGTTCGTTCGGAACACGAGTTGAACCCACGACGCTGTGTATGTAAGGCGGCATCTTAACCATAGCGCAACGGTGGCTCCGTAATTGTTATTCAATCTTCATCAAATTTCGGACAGGGTTACTTTTTGAAACAAGCTTTTCACAATTATTTCGTTTGAAGGACATCTGTTCATGGGACCCTAGAACAGATGCTGCTACACCGATGGATCGAAGATCCATGAAGGACCCAGACACCGGGATCCAGATTAATGGAGCACAGCACAATCTTACAGGTAGAAGTGTGAACCATAACGGAATGTGTTAAATGGCTCGGAAATATCACGATGCCACAAAACGTCACAGATTGTCGAAGGGCAAAGAATACAATAGTAGACAGTTCGTTTCGATCGCGAATAATATAAGAATGCCAAATCATGACGTAACGGCAAACGATCTGGCGGTAAGAAATAGGACACATAGGGAAGTGTACTTAGAGAACGCAAAACCAATGGAGCCAACGCGGACGCGTTGGTTGACAGGGCACGAAAGACGCATAAACCGATGTGGACCAGTGCAACGGTCGGAAGGGTGACGAAATACTATGGGGTGACCCAGACAAGACAATGTCTGAAGAACTACTCAAGGAGAGTAGGATGACAGTCAGGAGGCCCGTGGGTATAATGACCGTACACCTACAATTGAGAGCACATCTGAGCCGAATAGAAGCAGCAGGTGGTGCATGGGCATGTTGTGGGGATGATGAGACCTTGGAACATTACGTTTAGCACTGATCAGCCTTTACCAAACACAGTGTTAACCATATCGATGAAGAAGTAATTCGAACCTGTCCCGTTTGGAAGCAGATTGTTAAGCCGAATGTCGGCTTAGGTGAATGTCTGCCTACATGAGACAAGTTAACCTAAATCCTCTTTTCAACCTAACTCAAGCAAACCTAAGGGCAAGCAAGCGGAAGGCTGAATTCTGATGGATCTGTATGTTTTTGCACTTCTAGTGCAATAATAGACCTCGAATGACACTTGGTGGATCTTGGGGTCATTAAATTTCAACATATTGTGGCGAATTTTTAAGTTTTGTTTGGTGAGTGAGAAATTATTTATTTAAATAATGGTTCCCGAGAGGATTTCTTTATTCAATTTAATAGTTACAAAAGAAAACAAATTGTATATCTCTTTGAACACACGCACGTGCCAAAGGTAAGAATAATTCATTCCAAAAAAAAAACACATGAAAAAATAAACAACAGCTGATTGCTGCTAATCTTGACATTTGATAATAAAAGGGGATCTATGGACTCTGCTCACGTTAGGAATTTACAACATTACCCCTTTCATTAAGCTCGCGGCTCCTGACCGAGCAAAAGTGTTAAGTTTCGTTGTATGGTGTAAGGCGATTAACATGAAGTATTTTGCTTTTCCCTGACGGTAATCGTATTTCATACACAAGGTCCGTTATTCTCCGTATGATCCTTCCAGGTCGAAGCCAGTCATTTTGAAGTTTGGGGCATAAACCCTTACGTCTCATTGGCATAAAAACCCAAACTAAATCGTCTGGTTTAAACTCGACATGATTTGATCTAAGGTCGTAACGTGATTTCATTGATGCAGCAGAGATTGTTAAATTTTCCCTGGCGACGTCGTGGATCCTCTTCATAACCTCCTGAAGGTTGTTGACATATTCATGAAATGAGTTATTCGTTGGCATAGGGCTTCCGAACATTATGTCCACTGGTAAACGAATTTCCCTGCCAAATACAAGGTGAGCTGGTGTATACCCTGTGGATGCATGAACTGCTGATCTGTAGGCCAACAGGGCCAAAGGCAAAATCCTATCCCAATTCCTCTGATTGGTTTGTATAAATTTTGCAAGGTAATCAAGTAACGTGCGATTAAATCGCTCAACCATTCCATCTGATTGCGGGTGTAAAGCCGTTGTTCTAGTCTTCTGAGCTCCTAAAAGTTGCATCACGTTTTGAAAAACATTCGATTCGAAATTGCGACCTTGGTCAGAGTGTATAATATGCGGCACTCCAAAGCGAGAAATTACATCTTCTATTAAACGATTGGATACAACTTCAGCCGACTGATCTGGAACGGCAATACATTCGGGCCACTTTGAAAAGTAGTCCATTATGACAATAATGTACCGGTTGCCTCTTTCGGTTACTGGCAGGGGTCCCAAAATGTCGATCGCTATACGCTCGAAAGGTGCCCCAATTGAGGATGGCTGTAAACGTCCCACAGTCTTTTGTGGTGGCCCTTTCCTCGATGAGCAAATCTTGCACATAGCACACCACCGATTAATTTCATCGGTACACCCGATCCAGTAATACCGCTCTCGAATTTTACGCATTGTTTTATATCGACCAAGATGTCCACCTGTTACACTGTTATGAGCTTGCATAAGGATATCAGGAATATGTTTACGTGGCACAATGGTCAGCATGGTCTCTCCGAGCCTATTCTTAAATTTTCTTTTTAGAAGGCCGTCAACTACGCATAATTGATCAAATAGGGTCCACCAAGTTTTGAGCTCTGGTTCAAGCGACAATATATCAGACTTAGCAGGGCGATGTTTATCATTAACCCATTTCAGGACTACTTTAAGCACGGGATCTTCAAGTTGATCCCTTTTTAAGTTCTCGACCTCAATGCCTACGGCCAAAACAAAAACTTCTAGCCCACTTCGGGTTCTTCGCGGGAGCAATATTTGCAATCACCACACGGGCGACGGGACAATGCATCAGCATTTAAATGTTTGTTCCCAGGGCGATGGTGTATTTGAAATTGATACTCTTGAAGTCTCTCTATCCATCGTGCCAGTTGTCCCTCAGGCTCACGAAAATTGTACAACCAGCGAAGCGATGCGTGATCTGTCCTGAGTACAAATTCTCTACCGAAGAGATAGTGACGAAAATGGGCAGTTCCAAGTACAACGGCCAACAGTTCCTTTCTTGTTACGCAGTAGTTTTGTTCTGCCTTATCCAAAGTTGAACTATAGTACTCTATAACCCTCTCTTCCCCATTTTGGCATTGACTCAAAACTGCGCCAATGCCATTTTTAGACGCATCGGTATCCAAAATAAATAATCCGGACTCGTCTGGGAATGCAAGAATTGGCGAGTTTGTTAAAAATGTTTTGAGTTGGAGAAAGGCATTATTGGCTTTGTCGCTCCAGTTAAATTTAAAATTTGCTTGAGTAAGTTCCGTTAGCGGCTTGGCTATGGTTGAAAAATCTTTAGTAAAGCGCCGATAATAGGAAGCCAATCCCAAAAACGCTCTAACCTCAGTTTTACTCTTTGGAATAGGCCATTGTGTTACTTTTGAAATTTTCTTCGGATCCGCTTCAAGGCCCGTACGCCCAACGATATGACCAAGGTAACAGACACGGTCTTTAAAAAAAGTGCATTTTGTAGGGCTCAATTTTAAACCTGCCTTGCCCAGTCTCTCAAAAACTTGCTGCAGCTGTTCGAGATGATCCTTAACCGTTCGCGAATGGACAATAATGTCATCCAGATATACTAATGCCGTGCTCCATGGTAAGCCGTCAAATACTTGGTCCATAAGACGCTCAAAAGTTGCGGGGGCATTACATAGCCCGAACGGCATAACGTTAAAATGCCATAAACCGGATCCACAAGAGAAGGCGGTCTTTTCTTTGGAGTCGTTGTCAACCTCGACTTGCCAATACCCCGATTGCAAATCCATGGTAGAAAACCATTTCGAGCCATGCAGGGCAGTCAATATGTCATCCATTCTGGGTAATGGGTATGAATCCTTCCGTGTCACCGTGTTCAACCGTCTATAGTCTACACAGAATCTGAGTGAACCATCCTTTTTCTTGACGAGCACCACTCGTGAACACCACGGGCTGTTAGACTTTTCGATAACTCCACGTCTGGCCATATCCCGTACTAGATTATTCATTACCTCACGCTGAGCAAAGGGGACCCGCCGTGGTGGTATACGAATAGGCTTGCTTTCGCCGGTTTCTATGCGATGTTTAACTATCGACGTTTTACCAAAATCATCATCACTACCTGAAAAGACATGTTTGTAATTTGCCAACAAATTAGAAAAATCGGCTTTCTCGTTTTCTGTAAGTTCAGGCAAATCGTAAACAGGTACATTTTCGTTAATATTTGAATCCACGGCCTCATCATTTTCCATGACCTCCACTGGGTATAACTGTCCCAAAGTCATATTGCATGGTAGGTCGACAAAACTATTGGTGGTGTTAATTAAGCGAACGGGTACTGTTTCATCCTCAGAAGTAAATAGGGTTCTACCAACCATCACCCCATTTGCTAGACATATCCCTTTGCTTGCTTCTATCATTCCAAACTTAAATGTTTGACTTTCTGGTTTCGGTACTCTCAGAAAAGTATCGGAGTGGGGAGGAAGTTGCACGGTATCCAACAAAAAAACTGGATTACCATCATGACATTTAGGTAAATTAATTTTTACTAACCCGTCCGCAAACTCCATACATAGATCATCCAAATTAATTTTGCATTTGTTGGCAGATAAAAAGTCAACACCTAGAATGGGGGGCACTGGAACACTCACAGCCAAAAAATCATGTTGGAAAACGTAGCCATCTATTGAAAAGGTTAAATTAACTTTTCCAATTGATTCAAAGATTGTACCTGATGCCCCAATCATCTTCACTGATTTTTTTGTAATTGTTTTTTTCTTTGGTACTATGGATGCCGGAATTAAAGATACACGGACACCTGTATCAATAATAAATGGCAACACTTTACGATTTAGATTAATAAAAACATGTAAACTTCTCTCTCCACCATTAGTGCCTCTATGATCTAAGAGAGTTGGAAGTATCTCGTATTCATTCGCGAGTGATTCAACTATCACCCTCTCGAAGAGAATAAGGACGGCAGTTGCTGCAGAAAATTCTGCTGTTGTTGTCTTTGTAACACTCTTATCGTCAAACCTGTATATCTCGCCGCCAACAGAGCAATAAGCTACGAAATGACCATTTGTAGCAGTGGTTCCCTGTCTTGCAACCAGGGTTACCATACGATAAATTATTTTCGGCATTTTTTTCGAAGACATGTATTTGGCAAAGTCTAGTGTTAGATTGTTATGGATAGGTACTTCAATGGGTTGTGTAGGAGATTCGTATCGATTTAGATGAAGGCATATAATATTAGGCAGTTTTTCCAAATCAGATTGTTTGATTATTTCTTTCTGAGATCCACAATGGCTGCATGAGTAATCAGATAGTTTCTCGGCTTTAAAATAGTTGTCCAATGCGTCTTGCAAGTTACTACAATCGGTTATAGACAAGGAAATATCCATGAAAGGCTGTGTCTCACGACGCTCCTTCCCGCAGCTAATGCATTTTATTTTATTGACAATATGACCAAGGAATAGGTCATCTAGTACTGAACCAAAATTCCCTTTCGTCTTCGTATTTAGAAATTTGAATGTTTTTGTAAGTTCTAGTAACAGAAAGCGGAAAAATTCGTGGGAATCTTGCTGAAGCCCAGTTAGGAATATCGATTTTGTCTCCCTCAATTTAAAAAAAATCATAAAGGGGCGTATAGCTTTACGGCTCGTTTTTGTGGTGACAAAGGTTTGTTTTAGAACGCAAATAAGGCATTTCGAATTTTTATTGCAAATATCCTTATGTGGTGGGGTGTTCAACAGAAACTTGGTAAACATAGGGACGTGGAACAACGCTTGTAACGTTGCATTCATATAGCACGAGTTACGAATATTCTTCATTCCCACACCAGGTAAGCTACACAACATTTCCGGATTGTAAGAACGTGGCATAATCTCACGTGAATCTTCTGCGTGTTCGGGGGGATGTTGGCAGTTACTGGTTGAAGGCGTTTTAAAACAAGCGCTATAAGTGAGTGGAGCTTTAGTAAAGATAACGTTCGGCCTTTGCTCCCCAAGGCCGAAGAATTCTAGTTTTCCGATGATGACCTCTGGTTGTCGCAACCATCCGATGGGGTTGTTCCGACCGCATATATAGGTCTTGTTTTATGCCGTTCGGTCCTGGCTTGAATATCTTGAGCTACAGCCAAAGCATTTTTAATTGTGTTAGGTTGACCAGCTACCACTAATTTTATTAGTTCGGGATCTCTTAACCCATCTATAAATTGTTTTTTTAGCAAATCATCTACATATGACTTAGGAGCGGATTTGAAGGCTGCAATAGACAATAACTCAAGTGCAGTAGCAAATTCGGTAAGAGATTCCCTTGGCCCTTGAGTTCTGCGTTTAAATTCCTGAAAACAAATTTGCTCATGCACTGTAAATCGTTCTCTCATAAGTTGACGCAGCTCTGCCCATGAGGGGAATCGGTCGGTAGGCAAAGTTGCAAACAGCCGAAGAGCATCTTCTCTTAAATTGGATATAACGGCCATAACCTTTTCCCCTTCTGTCCACCCATAAAAATTAGATGTGTGCTCTACAAGACATTCGTAGTCAGACCATGGAGATTTGCCATCGTAAGAAGAGAGGTACTCATTGAAAGGGCGACCATGAAGACTATGGTGAGTTTCTTGGATGGTTGGTTGAGGGGGACGAGGCGCTGAGCTGTTTCGATATGATCCATGGTGACTGTGACTACAGCTCTGTGGAATATCACTTGTTATGAAATTACACTCATGATGAGAGCAATGCTGCTGATTAATAGTTGTTGTTGTTTGGGTGGCAACATATGGTGACACATTTGTAGTGAGGGCAGAAGACGATAGCGAAGAGTTACTAAATGGTTGCATTCCATGAGAGCTGTTGTTGTTACGAATAGATGAGGAATGTCCAACATATGAGGTGGTAACTGCAATGGGTGGTGTGTTGCTGCCGTATTTAGCAGAGTAACCAGAGCAGACTTGGGGCTGCGCTAAATGCATAAACGTTGAGTTCGATGACACAGCTAGGTTTTGGAAGTCATTAGTACATGCTAGTAAGCCAGTGCAGGCAGGTAGACTGCTACTTCGTGATGGAGTTGCTGTAGACCCTGTTGACGACGGAGAAAATCTGAGAGCAGCATTTGTAATTGTTTGTTCCAAACTTACCAAACGGCTTTCAAAGAGAGTCTGCTGCATCTCAAATTTTCTGTCTATTTCCATTTTAAAGTTTTCGAGTTCACGCATTAAACCACCAGAATTTCGGGATGGCGCAGCAACCATGCTCCCAAGTCGAGCATACATGGATTCCGTGAAAGTGTTAGTTCTAGATTGGGTATTATCTTGAAGATCGTCATCCCGTAGACGCTGCTGTTTCTTTTTTGATGGCATTATGATATCTTCAACCTTTGAGGTTATTGTCAAGGTGGTAGAGTATAAACTTACACTCGAACGAAAACCCCACACCTGACACCAATGTGGCGAATTTTTAAGTTTTGTTTGGTGAGTGAGAAATTATTTATTTAAATAATGGTTCCCGAGAGGATTTATTTGTTTTTATATAATTTCAAAACTCTTTATTCAATTTAATGGTTACAAAAGAAAACAAATTGTATATCTCTTTGAACACACGCACGTGCCAAAGGTAAGAATAATTCATTCCAAAAAAAACACATGAAAAAATAAACAACAGCTGATTGCTGCTAATCTTGACATTTGATAATAAAAGGGGATCTATGGACTCTGCTCACGTTAGGAATTTACAACAATATATTTGAAATTGGGTCCGCTATGCCGGAATCATTCCGGTTCGGATTAATAGCAAATGGAGAATGATAAATAAGAACGCCAAATTGACACATGCGACGACACAGAGGCAATAACCATTGTTCATGAGCTAACCCCAAAGACTTACTCCAGTTCAGGGAACCAAATACCAAGAAAATACTTCAATTCACTCATTCCTTCGCCATCCCTTCTTTCCATTATTTCTATAGATCGTTCACAAGGCTCACATTCAAATAAATTAATTCAAATATACTTCAATTCACTCATTCCTTCGCCATCCCTTCTTTCCAACATTTCTATAGATCGTTCACAAGGCTCACAACTTAACTGCATCTAGATCTCTGTTTGTTTACCTATGGTGCTGCATCCTTACTAGCTATCCTTCGAACCGTAAAGAACTGGAATTCTTTCACTCATTTCGGGTCAACCAAGTACAGAGAACCAGCTGTCATGAGAGTGACAAATTAGATAATCACTTTTAGTGATCCCTTGTAACGGTAGGAACTGTAATCCTGTCGCTTAAAACGGAGTAATCCATTGCAGAAAACTAGCTGTAATGGTAGTGACTATATTGCGGTCATACCTTCTAGCGAATGCAGTCACTTGCTAGTGCAGAATGCTGTCATCAGAACTGCCTTAGGATATTTCCTAAGTGACCATTTTAGATCAAGCAGTATTCAAGAGAGTTATGATCAAGATTCATGATGATATTGTAGCTGAAGGGAAACGTGGAGTGATGGAATCTTATCTATCCTATCGGATAAATCCTGTGCCGAGAACCAGCTACCATAGGAGTGACTTAAATTCAGTCACTCTTTCTAGCGACCCCTTGTAAAGGAAGTAACTGCAATCCGGTCACTCACATGATAGAGAACCAGCTATCATGAGAGAACAAATTCGATCATCACTTTTAGTGATCCCTTGTAAATGAAGTGACTGGAATCCGCTCACTTCAACTGGGACAATCTAGAGCAGAAAACCAGCTGTCATTGTAGTGACTAAAATTCGGTCATCCTTTATAGTGATCCTTTCTAAAGCATGATTGGAATTCTGTCATTCAATAAGCAAATTCGATTTCACTTGTAAAGGAAGTGACTAATGCGGGGTCAATCTAGCGCAGTGGTCCAGCTGCCATGGGAATTACTGAGATTCGGTTATCCCTTCTAGTTTGGATATCCCTGTCAACCCTAAACTTCGGCCATTCCTTTTACCGATCCCTTCTAAAACAATTGACAGGAATTCCGTCACTCCTCACGGTATATTCCTGGGCAGAGAACCAAATACCATAGGAGGGACATAGGCGGAAGTGACTCCTACGGTGTCAATCCAGCGCAGGCAACCAGCTGCAATAGGAATTGCAGAAATTCGGTTATTCCTTCATCTCGGAGCCACCGTGGTGCAATGGTTAGCATGTCCGCCTTGCATATACAGGGTCGTGGGTTCGAACCCAGTTCCGACGAAACACCAAAAAGTTTTTCAGGTCCCATGTCATTGAGCTTAACATACAATCGGGTAGCACTCAGTGATAAAAGAGAAGTTCACCACTATGGTATCACAATGGACTGAATAGTCTAAAGCGCTTTACAGACTATCAGTTATTCCGGACGGAATGTCGGTGTTTGTAAAGAATCTTACAGTGTGTCGGATCGATACGATTTGTCGGCGATGACTAAATAATCGGTAAATGTGTTATCGATCCCATAAACATGCAGCAGTATCGATTATGCCTTCGGACTTAACTTATAATGTGCACAATATATGGGATATGTTCGACACGAGCACTGTCGTCCGGAATAACTGATAGTCTGTAAAGCGCATAAGTGAGCCTGAAATATCGGGATGCCACTATACCAAACCTCCTATTTTGGATATCCCTGTCACTCCTACACTTCGGTCATCCCTGCTGAAAACATGACAGTATTTCCGTCACTCATCGCGGTTGATTCTAGGGCAGAGAACCAGATGTCATAGGAGTGACAAATGAGATCATCAAGCGATCCCTTCTGAAGGAACTCACTGAATACTGTCATTCCTATCGGTTCAATCCTGTGCAGAGTGGCTTGAATTCAGTCATCCCTGGCATCGAGCCTTTACAAGGACCCACATTTAACACCTTAGACTGTTTCAGAAAGTGATTGAAACTTCTCTATACCTAAGGCCATGTAACATTGTCTTAGAAACACAAAAGAGACCATGCCAAAGAAGACGCTGTGATGGCAGTAACTGATATGCCGTTATCGCTTCCTCATCTCTTTCTTTCCTCTCGCGTTCTTCAAAATTTCGTATTCAATGACTCAAAAGTGTACTATACCTAAAACTAGAGAACCTGCTATCATGGTAGTAGGTCATATTTACTACCGGGCCAATATCGTACATAGTATCAACTGCAATGAATGTGATTTAAACTTCTCTATACCTAAAGTCATGTAACATTGTCTCAGGGACTTAAAGGAGACCAAGCCTGAAAAGACACTGTGATGACAGTAACTGATATTCCGTTATCTCTTTCTTTCCTCTCGCACCCCTTCAAGATTTCGTATTCAAGGACTCAAAACTTTCCTATACCTTAAACTAGAGAACCTGCTATCATGGTAGTAGGTCATATTTACTACCGGGCCAATATCGTACATAGTATCAACTGCAATGAATGTGATTTAAACTTCTCTATACCTAAAACCATGTAACATTGTCTCAGGGACTCAAAGGAGACCAAGCCTGAAAAGACACTGTGATGACAGTAACTGATATTCCGTTATCTTTTCGTCATCTCTTTCTTTCCTTTCGCATCTCTTCAAGATTTCGTATTCAAGGACCCAAAACTTCCCTATACCATAAACTATATTACATTCATTCACGAGTTCAAACCATTTTGGTATAGAGTCAAACTAGGACAGAGATCCCACAGTCACGGTAGGAACTGGAAGCCAGCTGTTATTGGAGTTACTGAAATTCGGTCATACTTTTTGACGATCCCTTCGAAATGAAGTGACTGAATTTCTATCACTCCTATCAGGTCAATTGAATGCAAAGAACAACCGGTCGTATGTTAGGCTGAAATGCAGTCATCCATCTCAAAAATACTTTACAAGGACCCGCAATTTACTTACAACAAAGGCTATGATACAATGATTCATGTGTTCTAATGATGCGGCATCCCTTCCAGTGCTACCTTGAAGTTGTTTTTTACAAAGAACCACAACCTGCTTATAGCTGAAGCTATGTTATAGTGCCCCAGGTACCCAAAGGTCTAGTCTAGAGAATGAGCTGTCTTCACCCAGAGAAGGAATATGATCACCTCAAACATGTTTCAAGAGCAAAATGTTATTTTTGGATGGTGACCATGTACCACGTTTGTCGCAAAAATGTTGTTTTCTCGCCAAACATAACATGTTTTCCGAAAACATATATATAATTTCCGAGAAAATAACATAGTTGCAGCGAACATGTTACGTGGTCACCATCCAAAAATAACATTTTGCTCTTGAAACATGTTTGAGGTGATCATATTCCTTCTCTGGGTGTTGGAAGGGACCAAAAATCTGTCCTCTCTCTCTTATATTTTTGAGATTACCTTTCCAAGGACATGTAATCTACCTATAGCAGACGTATTGCTCTGTTGTTTCAGGTGTTCTAACTACGCCTCCATTTCAATAACATAGAGGGATTACTTTTACTTAGACCCTCAAATCATGTGATCTCAAGATTCAGATCTTCGATTCCATGATTGATATGTTTCTTCTGTGCTCTTAAAATAAAAAAAAAAACTTGTGCATGAAAATCAATAGAACGCCTTAAGCCATCATGCGATTTCTTCAAACATGACGAACTGAAGCCCATCACTTGATTAAACTTCAAGTTGGTGAGAAAAACCCTATGAATCGCTTAATGTTTTTTACCATATGCAATCTCAAGTCCGCTCTTCCATATGTCACTGCGGAACAGCTGTGATTTTGCTAATACTATTAATGCAGTCAGAGAAAAGTTTTCAAAAGACCATTAATACATGTATGTGTTGAAGTTTATATGTAAATGTTTGTGTGATTGTGTATATATGGATAGCTTTTTGCCAAAGATTATTAACACTTCAATGACTATCTTCAGTATACTCGGTTGGATAAAAACGAGTGTTATTGAGCGATAATAAGTTAAGTGAATTTATACCAAGTTTTGTGGCCAAAGGAGCTTTCAGTGGTAAAGGAGTCTAGGTTTGTGGGAAGAGGGAAGATATATTCTATATGTAAGCTAACTTACCTATTTAGACCATCGATGCAAACGCCAAATACACAAGGATTACTGAGGCAGGCAAATCCAGCATGAGCAGAACCAAATAGAGAGACCACTGTTACCAAAACTAATAGTTGAGTGAAGAGTTTTGCCGATGATGAGATGGCAGAGGAACACCATTTGTTAAAATCCTTAGGAGGTGATGCTTCCACATCTCGAACAGAGGACAATGATGATCTGCTTAGAGTACTTTCGCCACCATCTCTAATGGTTTCTGTGATAGTTGTAGTGGTTGCAATGTGTTGGGAATTTTTTATAGCCATAGTCCTCGCCACCGAATGACTGACAAAGGTGGCCAGGGAATTATAAAATGCTAGCATTTTGGTTTTTAGATGCTGCTGCTGCTGCTGTTGATGCTGCTTCTGTTGTACTTGATTGGGATTTCCATTTTTATTGTTGAGATTTTTCCTAAGATTTTTCATAGCGGATGTAGTCACCTGTCGCGGAGATGTGTTGATGATGGTGCTGGTGGTGGTTGTTGATGGTTTCATGTTACAATTTTCAGTTTGCAGATCGTTGTCCTTGTTTCTGTTTTTCTTTGGGCAATGCAGATGATGCAGGTGGTATACGGTAGCTATGGCATCTCCTTCTCGTACCGTGTTGACATTGGTTTGTGATGCTTGTGTTGCAGATAAAAATTCGGATGTTGATGACATTGTCAACAGTGTTGGTGATGATGAATCTAAAGAGGATGGTGATGATGCTACTGCTAGTGCTAGTGGTGCTGGTGTTGGTGGTGGTGATGATAATGAAGGTGGTGTTGTTTCCTCTAGAGGTGGTTGTGTAATACTTGTAGAGCCATTTGAGAGTGAGGGTTTTGTTGTTGCTGCTTCGGCTGCTGCTGCTGTAGATGTTTTTCCTAGATTTTCCATGGCCATCCTTGGGGCTCTTGTGTTATTCAACATTTTCATTTCACAAATTTCCATTTGTTTATTTCCCAATTTTTTATATTTTATTTTAACCATATTTCTATCAACTATAAGAGGATCTTTTAGTTTTGTATCTTTATTCTCTAGTTTCTCCTTAGCCTCTCCCTCTTCGCCGTTGTCTTTGTCAGCCGGTGTATGCCTTACATTTAGTGTTGTCTTCTCACTAAAGTTATTACATGGTTGTGAATTTCCATGGAAATAATTTTCATGGTCTTTGAAATGAAGCTGAAACTTGGTTATTTCTGTTGTTGCATTGGCTCTGCTGATTGCATTGAATTTTCGTTTATTTTCACTATGATTTTTCATTTTATTCCAGAGTTTTTCTTTTTCTCTTTTTTTTTCTTAAAAATTAAGAATATTTTTTGCCTTGGTAGTGTAGAGGGGGAAAATTCCCCTTTGTTTTCTTCTCGAAGGCCTTCTCTCGGTGTCTTTATTTCCTTACAAAACTGAATCAGTGTTTTTCAACTTTTTTTCGTACCGAACAAAAATCGAACATTGATGTTATTTCGTATAGTTATGGCATCGATTGATTGTTGCTTTAGTTTTTTTTGCAGTTTTCTTGCCAACGAGCAAAATTTCCTAGGGAAATAAAATTAATTTTTTTAAGAAAAAATTAAGAATTAAAGAGTCGTTAGTCGTCGAATTGCAAAACGTTTTACCCCTTGGCCTTGTTATTTAACAGTTTAATTGTCTCTATTGCTAAGTTGGAGGTGTTGATGGAGGGGAGGCCAACAATTCTAAACAGGTGATGCAAACTCTCAGATGCTCTTAAGGTGCTCTTTTGATCTCTTGAAATCCTCTTAAGAGCTTTTCCGTTAAGCTTTAAAGTCGTTTGTTGCTCTAACGTTGTCTGGGTAACACCAACGTAACGTATTTAGTTTCCGTTTCCTTTTGTATAGCATTCAAAGCATCATCAAATCGCTCTCACTCTCTCTTTCTCCCTCTATTACTTCGACCCACTGATGATGATGATGATGTAAGTAAGTATCTTTTTTTACACTTTAATATCGTTATTGGGTAAATAGCTTATTTCCTTTAAGGATATTCTATGTTTATGCTCTTGTAAATGATAGTGCATCCTTGTGTCCTTTAAAGCAGTGTACCGAGATAAGCAGCAGTTTTTGTTTCTGTTTTCGGTGTCCTCTTTATACTCGCCTTATGTATTGATTTGTTAAATTTTTAATTGGTTGCTATTGAGAATGAAAAAATAAAGAAAGAGAAAAGAAGAAAGAAAAACAAATGCAATTAAATAAAGTGAATGCGATAAGTAGAAAAGTTGTATCGATAAAGAAATTGATTTTTTTTTTCATTAACCATAGGTAAACTGAAACAAGTATATACGGTTGTCAGTTCCGTCAGGCCGAATCTTATGTACCCTCAACCTTGATAGGTTTATATAGAGGGGTGTAGAAATAATTATAAACATATATCAACTTATTTTGCATGATAATTAGAGAGCCAAATTTCAACTGGATCGCAAGAAATTTGTTCCTACAAGGGGCTTCAGAAGTCAAATCTGGTGATCGATTTATATAATAATTATGAACCGATATGGACCAATTTTTGCTCGGATGTTAGAGGCCATAGACACAGAAAAAAATCACCAAAATATTTCCAATTAAAAAGTCGATTGAATTTGATTTTTTTTTTCAATTAATAAATTAATTGATACAATTAACTTTTTAATCAAGCTAGAAACATTAAGTTAATTAAGTCAATGATTGAAAATGTAAAAATTTTTAATTAAAAATACAATTAACTTTTTAATCAAACTCGGAAGACTAAGTCACATAAAAAGTGATGGATTTTTTTTTAATTTTTAATTAAAAAATATTTCAAACAATCAATTGTTAATCAAACTAAAAACACTAAGTCAATTCAGAAATTAATTGAAAATAGTTATATTTTTTAATTAAAAAATTCATTGAGTTTTGCAATTAATATCAATTAAATTGTTAATTGAATCAATTAAAAAGTTTATTGAAATTTAATAATGAAATCAATTAATTTTTTAATTAAGTATTCTTTATGCCAAATTAAAACTATTATTGATACTATCATTTTCGTGATTGAAGACATTTCAATTAAAAAATTAATTGGATCAATTAATTTCGTGATTGAATCAGAAAAAAAAAAAATTTGTGTTACTAACCGTATTGGATGAAATTTGATCCTCCAAGAGGCTCCGTAAGCCAAATATGGAGATCGGCTTATATGTATGATATGGTACATTTGCAATACCATCCGATGTACATTAATAAAAACTACTTGTGCCAAATATCGTTCGAAAGTTAGTGTGGTTTCAACAGACGGACGGACATCGCTATATCGACTCAGAATTTTACCACCATCCTATGGTGGTGGGAATACAAAATATTGACACAATTGTGTCTACCTTTAAAATAAAGAAATTTTAAATAAAAATTTATTGGTTCAATTAAAATCTTAATAGCTTTTGGTCAATTAATCATAATAATATAATAACAAGTAAGTAAAGTAGAAAGTCGGGCGGGCCGACTATATCATACCCTAAACCACCCTTACTGAATTAGTAACATTGATATAGGTCTGGGGGATAAACCGCAGTTGCATATTTAAGAAAATTAAGGGGTACATGTTTATGGGTGCTTTGTCTTAATCTGACTATAGCTCTTAGTTAGTGTTGCCAGGGAAAATATTCGGTTTACCCTACAAGGACAAAAAAAGTTCCCTACTTTCCCATACATTCCCTAACAATTTTTCCTATAAATATTTTCGTTAAATTATACCCATTTTAAAAAACAAAAATGGTTCTAAGTACTTTATTATCTTAAAACATGAAAATGCAACGTATATACCCTAGAAAATAAATTTGTACTACCACCACGGTTGACACAGTTGATAGAATTCTACCAAAAATAGTATTTTTTTTGTTTGTTAAATCTCTATAGAAATAAAATTTTGGAAAAAGTTTCTATAAACAAATTTTTTTGAGAAATTTTTCTATAGAAATAAAATTTTGATAATAAATTCTATAGAAATGAAATTTTGAGAAAAATAGAAATAAAATTTTGAGAATTTTTTTTTGCCACAGTTGGTAGAATTCTACCAAACATAGTATTTTTTTTTTTTTTTTTTTTGTTAAATCTCTATAGAAATAAAATTTTGGAAAAAGTTTCTATAAACAAATTTTGTTGAGAAATTTTGCTATGGAAATAAAATTTTGATAATAAATTCTATAGAAATAAAATTTCGAGAAAAAATTCCATAGAAATAAAATTTTGAGAAAATTTTTATAGAAATAAAATTTTGAGAAAAAATTCCATAGAAATAACATTTTGAAAAATTTTTTTATAGAAATAATATTTTGAAAAAAAAAAAAAAATTCTATAGAAATACAATTGTTCTATAGAAAATAAATTTTGACAACATTTTCTACAGGAATAAAGTTTTGACAACAATTTCTATAGAAATATTTGTTTGGTAGATTTGTGGTAAGTTGTGGTAATCTTCAAATTTTGTTAGATTTTTTTTTGGCACGAGTGGTAACTGTTGTTACCACACATTGTTAAAGATCAAGTCTTGCCGGCTTCTAATTTACTCCTCTAGAGCCACCAAAATGTAAAAATTATTACAAATTATGTTGAGTGAACATGTCCCTACATTGTGGCCCTACGTCTTACAAGACGCTAAATATTAAAAAAACCTACATCTAGGGAATATCCCCTGCTTCTAGCAACACTGGCTGTAGTTGATATTGCACCTACACGCAAAAAAATATTTCTTTCCTCCCAAACGAAATTTTAGACAAACAAAGTTCGTTTCTCATTTGCTTTTCGTTGAAAGGAAGTGTATTTGGAAGAAAAGTATATACTTTTTGTGATAAACGTTTATTCTTTTCCAGGATGTAAAAACAATTTCATAAAGACTACCTCAAAAAATTTTTCTAGCTAATTGCATTTTCCCTGACATCTTTCTCTTAGCACCTTTTTCTGTAATACAAACAATGTACAAGAAATTATACGATTTTATAAATTTTAAAATTTTTTTTACCTTTCACCTGGACGGCGAATCGAACCGCGGACCATGCAATTTGTAAGCCAACACACTATCCACTGAGCTATGTAGCCGTTATAGTCATCAATAGACAATTACCCATATAAGTTATATTTATATAGCATAGCTCGCGGCGCCCACGAGCCAATTAACCCTCTAATGCCCAATCCAGCCTTTAGGCGGGCTTTATTAAATAAGGAGGCTTTTAGTAAAATACACCTTAAGACAACAACCTGTTCAAGAGCCTTTGCAGCATATACTGAATTTTGCCGTATATATTTTTCTTGATTGGTTTTCTTGCTTTTGTGTCGTTAACATTGAATATTTAATCAGCTGACAAAAAAATTGGGGCATTAGAGGGTTAAACAAAGTTTATTCATCAGAAAAATACATTTAGTTGGGCACCGTGGAGCAGTGGTTGCTACGTCCGACTTGCATGCCAAGGTTCGTGGGTTCGATCCCTGCTTCGACCAAAGTTTTTTTTTACGTATATTCCAGATATGGTCGGAAGATTCCGAAAAAATGTTGAACATTACATTCTACTATATTAAATTTTTACTATGAACTTTAAAATGTGTCTTATTAAAGACCTAAAGTCAGAAAAGAACAGTGTTTGAGATAAACGAAATGAACTGTGTTTTTGGTTCAAAAATAACTTTTTTTATTGAAAAAATAAAAATTTTGTAACAAACGAATATTTTTTTGTGATACAAGTGTATACTTTTCGAAGCAATTCAAAAAACTGTAGCAAAAGAAAAACGTTTTCGGTACACGTTTTCCAAACGTTTTTTTTCTTTGCGTGTACGGAGTTAGTATGCTACTAATATTGAGCCCATTATTAAAAAAGAGAAAATCGCACTATTAGTGTGGGTAATAAATCCAAATTTGTAAAAATCGAGCAATATTCTTATGTAAGAGCTACAAGTACGTATACATACGATGGGCTAGTATATCATAATTTGAAATTTGAGTAACATTGGTTAATAAATAAGAGTACTATGGGCAAATTTGGGAAAATCGAGCGATGCATATATATGGAAGCTATATGTAAATCTGAACCAATTGCATAATATTTTGCGGGTTTGATTAATACCACAAAGGGTTACCTTGTGCAAGATTTGAGTAAGATCAGTTAAGAAATGAGGTCTGTTTGGTCAAACATAAGGTTATAAGGGCGAATTTTTCAAAATCGGGCGATACATATATGGGAGCTATATCTACATCTGAACTGATTTCAATGAAATTTTGCACATAAAGTTAGTAGTATAGAGGACTGGATCTAGCCAACTTTGAGTAAGACCGGATAATAAATAAGGGTTCTATGGCCAAATTTGAGAAAATCGGGCGGTACATATATATGGGAGCTATAGCTAAATCTGAACCTATTTCGACGATTTTTTGCACATATAGTTAGTGCTATAGAAGATTACATTTAGCCAACTTTGAGTAAGATCGGTTGATAAATAAGGGTTTTTGACCAAATTTAGAAAAATCGGGCTATACATATATATGGAAGCTATAGCTAAATCTGAACCGATTTCGATGATTTTTTGCACATATAGTAAGTGCTATAGAAGATTACATTTAGCCAACTTTGAGTAAGATCGGTTGATAAATAAAGGTTTTGTGGCCAAATTTGGGAAAATCGGGCTATACATATAACATATATGAGAGCTATATCTAAATCTAAACCGATTTGGATGAAATTTTGCAGACTTGAAGGGCGATGAAAAACATTATCTTTTGCTAAGTTTGGTGATGATCCGTTTGAAAAAAAGCGCAACGTGACCCCATTTGTCGAAATCGGGCGATACATATATATGGGAGCTATATCTAAATTTGATCCGATTTCTTCCAAATTCAATAGCGTTCGTCCTTGTACCCAAAAAACTCCCTGTACCAAATTTCATCAATATCGGTTAATAATTGCGACCGGAATCCTGTGAACAACAAATACATGGACAGACGGACGGACGGACGGACACCAAGCTCTAGATCGACTCAGGAGGTGATTCTGAGTCGATCGTTATATATTTTATGGGGTCTAAAATCAATATTTCTGGTAGGCACACTTTTTGGCAGATCAAACTTATTATACCCTGACCACTATGTGGTTTAGGGTATAAAAAGTAAATCCTATATGACACTAAAGCCAATTTAATTCTATTTTAGTTCTTGGAAATATTTTGTTTTGAAAAAGTTTCCTCGACGTTAATTATTTATTGTGTATAGTACCCAGCAAAAAAAAATTGGAAGTTCTTCTATAGGCACAACTTTAAAAGCACTTCCAAATATGTCCTCCCGAAGATGTCTTTATTTTAACTTCACAGGAAGTTTATTTTAGTCAATTTTTTTATAACTGGCTGTTTTCATATTATTAATGGGAAATTAAACATTTTTTTCAAATATGTTAAAAACAGATTAAGAATTAATAAAATGCTGCAAATTATTTGCATTAAAAATCATAAAAAATTTAAAAAATTATTTATTTTGCCAAAATATCACGAAAATTCTTAATTTACATCCAAAACACTGAATTCTCATCACACCTTAAGAAGTGATTCGAATTTAGTGCACCGTCTGTTGAAATGGTGGACATCCGTCCTATGACAAGTCCATGTTAAATTCATCACTTCTGCGCCAATTTTGCACCACTTCCGGATCCAAAAAGAACATTTTCACCACTTTTTTGGCGACGCTTTTTTTGCTGGGTTAGTTAAATTATTTAAAAAAGGTTTAAAATTATACATAAATGAAGCATAAAGATTTACTAAATTTGTGTCTCCATCAAAATAGGTCGGAATATCTTAAAATTTGTAAATTTTACCTATAATGCACCCATCTTGAACTTTGTATAGACTAAAGATATTTTTGAACTTTTTAACTCTACTTGCTTCCTTCAAACTACGAAATTTTCTTTAGCAAGTGAAAACGAAAAATAATTATTTGTAATAAATTTTCTTGAATTTGTCGAAAAATATTTACTTATTTTTGTGATGTCAGCGTGTGTAATATTGTTTAATTAAAATTTTCTAAAGTTAATCAAAAATTCCCTTCCTGGTGGATTCTCTATTTAGTGGAGGTAGTATTAAATTAAAGTTAGTAAAGGCTAGAATGTAGCCCACTTCATTTGACTATATCATGTTACCCCTTTCTTGGCTTTAAGAAACTTTTTAACATTCCCCCATTGCCCTACACCATATGTCTGGGATAAATCTTAATGAAACATTTTCAATGTCACTTTAATCTCACATCCTCTGTTGCTAATTAATCTCTGGATTTTATTTTCTTTTAATTTTACATGGTCGATTTAACAAAAGGGTTGGCTTGATCATCATAGCACATGACTCAAAGGCCTAAACTCAAAGGGAATAAAAATCCAATTAATTTATTTATTTATATGTATACACTCAAAAAAACAGTGAACCCTATATTTTACTAAAGCTGATTTAATTCTAATTTAGTTCATGGAATTTTTACGTTTTAAGAAAGTTTCCATGAATTTAATAATTTTTTTGCGTACGTTAGCTAAATTAACTAAAGGGTGATTTGTTAAGAGCTTGATAACTTTAAAAAAAAAAAAACGCCTAAAATTTGCAAAATCTCATCGGTTCTTTATTTGAAACGTTAGATTGGTCCATGACATTTACTTTTTGAAGATAATTTCATTTAAATGTTGACCGCGGCTGCGTCTTAGGTGGTCCATTCGGAAAGTCCAATTTTGGGCAACTTTTTCGAGCATTTCGGCCGGAATAGCCCGAATTTCTTCGGAAATGTTGTCTTCCAAAGCTGGAATAGTTGCTGGCTTATTTCTGTAGACTTTAGACTTGACGTAGCCCCACAAAAAATAGTCTAAAGGCGTCAAATCGCATGATCTTGGTGGCCAACTTACCGGTCCATTTCTTGAGATGAATTGTTCTCCGAAGTTTTCCCTCAAAATGGCCATAGAATCGCGAGCTGTGTGGCATGTAGCGCCATCTTGTTGAAACCACATGTCAACCAAGTTCAGTTCTTCCATTTTTGGCAACAAAAAGTTTGTTAGCATCGAACGATAGCGATCGCCATTCACCGTAACGTTGCGTCCAACAGCATCTTTGAAAAAATACGGTCCAATGATTCCACCAGCGTACAAACCACACCAAACAGTGCATTTTTCGGGATGCATGGGCAGTTCTTGAACGGCTTCTGGTTGCTCTTCATTCCAAATGCGGCAATTTTGCTTATTTACGTAGCCATTCAACCAGAAATGAGCCTCATCGCTGAACAAAATATGTCGATAAAAAAGCGGATTTTCTGCCAACTTTTCTAGGTAATAAAATTCAATGATTTGCAAGCGTTGCTCGTTAGTAAGTCTATTCATGATGAAATGTCAAAGCATACTGAGCATCTTTCTCTTTGACACCATGTCTGAAATCCCACGTGATCTGTCAAATACTAATGCATGAAAATCCTAACCTCAAAAGAATCACCCTTTACAACAGAGGAGAAAATTATACACAAATGAAGCATAAAGATTTACTAAATTCGTACTTTTCGCAAAATAGTTCATTATTTCTTTAAATTTGTAAATTTTACTAAAAATGCGCCCATCTTGAACTTCGTATGGCACTAAAGACATTCTTGCAATTTTGAACTCTAATTTTTTCCTCCAAACTGCAAAATTTTCTTTAACAAGTGAAAAAAATTAAATATGTCTAATAAATTTTCTTGAATTTGTCGAAAAATGTTTACTTATTTTTGTGATATCGGCGTGATGTCAGCGTTTGTAATACTGTTTAGTTAAAAATTTCTAAAAATAATCTAAATTTTCCAAAATTAACCAAAAATTTTCTTCATGGTGGATTCACTGTTTTTTTTTTCAGTGTATGCAACTGCAATTGTTTTTAAATCTATTAATTGAAATCTCTGGGATATTCATTCATTTCAATTGATATATATTTTTTTTGCAAGTTTTAATGTGCTATTGATACAAAGACAAAGTGAAAAGTATTATTACTATGTAAATTCGCTTTAGTCATCTGATAGTGGAAGATATCAGTACGTGCAAGAAGAATATGAAATATTCCTTTGAACTGTATTTAAAACTATCACATCAAATATAACATAAATTACCTTTTTAACAGATATATGAGACCCTTATTGATATTAATTACGTATAGCCTCAAAGATTATATCAGATCTTCTAAAAGGAAGAACACTACCGGAATTTAATATCGTGTCGTAAATTCTGGTGATCGGTTTTTTTCCACAACGTTAGACACATGGGACTTTTTTTATACCCTCGACCATAGGATGGGGGGTATATTAACTTTGTCATTCCGTTTGTAACACATCGAAATATTGCTCTAAGACCCCATAAAGTGTATATATTCTGGGTCGTGGTGAAATTCTGAGTCGATCTAAGCATGTCCGTCCGTCTGTTGAAATCACGCTAACTTCCGAACGAAACAAGCTATCGACTTGAAACTTGGCACAAGTAGTTGTTATTGATGTAGGTCGGATGGTATTGCAAATGGGCCTTATCGGTCCACTTTTACGTATAGCCCCCATATAAACGGACCACCAGATTTGGCTTGCGGAGCTCCCAAAAGTAGCATATTTTATCCGATCTGGCTGAAATTTGGTACATGGTGTAAGTATATGGTCTCTAGCAACCATGCAAAAATTAGTCCATATCGGATCATAATTATATATAGCCCCCATATAAACCGATCCCCAAATTTGGTTTGCGGATCCTCTAAGAGAAGCAAATTTCATCCGATCCGGCTGAAATTTGGCACGTGGTCTTAGTATATAGTATCTAACAACCATACAAAAATTGGTCCATATCGGTCCATAATTATATATATAGCCCCCATATAAACCGATCCCCAGATTTGACCTTCGGAGCCTCTTAGAGGAGGTAAACTCATCTTATCCAGTTGAAATTTGGTACGTGGTGTTAGTATATCGTCTCTAGCAACCATGCAAAAATTGGTCCATATCGGTCCATAATTATATATATAGCCCCCATATAAACCAATCACCAGATTTGTACTCCGGAGCCTCTTGGAGGAGCATACTTCATCCGATCCGATTGAAATTTGGCACGTGGTGTTATTATATGGTTTCTAACAACCATGCAAAAGTTGGTCCATATCGGTCCATAATTATATATAGCCCCGATATAAACCGTTCCCCAGATTTGATCTCGGGAGCCTCTTGGAGAAGCAAAATTCATCCGACCCGGTTGAAATTTGGAACGTGATGTTGGTAGATGGCCGCTAATAACCATGCCAAAATTGGTCCATATCGGTCTATAGTTATATATAGCCGATCCCCAACCACCACCATGGCTTGCGTAGAAACTTCTACTGAAGACTGTCATCCACAATCGAATTACTTGGGTTGCGGGAACACTTGCCGATGGCAATGTATCTTAAAACTTCCCAACACCGTCTTCTAAATTGCAAGATAGTCCATACGTGTTATATTAAAAAACTAAAAAAGGCCGATTAAATACGTATATAATTAAGTTTTTTCATAGAAATAAAATTTTGACAAAAGTTTCTATAGAAAATAAAATTTTCTCTCTATATATATATATATAATTTTATTTCTATAGAAAATTTTGTCAACATTTTATTTCTATAGAAAATTTTGTCAAAACTTTATTTCTATATAAAATTTTGTCAAAATTTTCAATACAAATAAAGTTTTCTATAGAAATAAAATATATATTTTCTATAGAAATAAAATGTTGACAAAATATTCTATAGAAATAAAATTTTGACAAAATTTTCTATAGAAATAAAATTTTGACAAAAGTATCTATAGAAATAAAATTTTGACAAAATTTTCTATAGAAATAAAATTTTGACAAAATTTTCTATAGAAATGAAATTTTAACAAAATTGTCTATATATATATATATATTTCTATAGAAATAGAAAATTTTATTTCTATTGAAAATTTTGTCAAAATTTTACTTTTATAGAAAATTTTATCAAAATTTTAATTCTATAGAAAATGTTGTCAAAATTTTATTTCTATAGAAACTTTTGTTAAAATTTTATTTCTATAAAAATTTTTGACAAACTTAATTATATACGTATTTAAACGGCTTTTTATAGTTTAATATATAACACGTATGGACTACCTTGCAATTTAGAAGACGGTGTTAGGAAGTTTTAAGATATCTTGCCATCGACAAGTGTTACCGCAACTCAAGTAATTCGATTATGGATGACAGTCTTCAGTAGAAGTTTCTACGCAATCCATGGTGGAGGGTACATAAGCTTCGGCTTACGGCCGTATATACTTGTTTTATTTTATTACATTTTGTAGAAAGAATTTTCGCAGTTAGTTAATTTAGACCTATAATTAAAGTACATGATTCTACTTATATAGAATTTACCAATAAATATTGGGAGCGCAAACTAAAAACGCAGATTTTTTTTGTTTTTTGAATTTTTCGGGAGATTCGAGTGTAGTTCACGTTGGGTTTAGTGAATTATCAAAATTTATTCTGATAATTGGTTGATAGTTTCGCTACAAATAGAGGACGCTGATGAGGAATGTCAAATTTTCGAAACGATCTGGTAGTCTAAGGGGCTTTTATCAAATAAACTTGACAAACATACTTTTCCCCTGTTGGTTAAGCTACTCTTGTAGTTTAGTCAACGTACGGTTTTAAACTGAAATCAGAACTATAATAATTATTTTTGCGAGAACATTTTTAACAGAATGATTAGTCCAAGTATTGTCCATCACAAAATTTCCCCAATTCAATATAGGGAAGACACGACGAAAAAACGACTCGCATAGGTCAAGATCCATCGTGAAACGATTTTGGGACAATGTTTGACGTTCTTGTGTAAGCACAATCCGAGGAAGTTTATATGTCCTTCTGTGGCAGTCGACAAATTATGGACCCAAGAAATGAATTGAAAAACTGACCTTATACTTGGTCCGAGTTTTTAACAAGTGAGTGCTGCTATAAAATCCATGAATTGAGCATTGAAATACTTCCGCTTTCACAGAAGTCTTCAGATCGTCCTTCCCGCGGCCATTTCCTGTGTTTATATCCCAAAGGAAATTTTCACTAAAACTGAGGATGCTTGTTAATGATAATAACAATAATAATTTCATAAACTCCCTCAAGTCCTCTGTAAATTTAAAGTAAGTGCGTAAAGTTTAAATTTTTTACTATATATATGGGCAAAGGGGAGGTCCCCCTCCCCAAAATGAATTGAATCGTCGGCAAAACCCGTCCTTATCCTTCACACACAATACATCAACTGATTTATTTTTACTAACATCTCTTCGGACAATTTTGTTTGTTCGTAAGAAGTCGCACATAAAAAAAAAACACATAAAATGCTCTTGCTTACAGATATGCAACTTGGTAAGCGAATGAGGAAGCACCCGCTTACTCTAGTGTAACGGTATTTCTTTGGGCAGAATAGTAGTTTCTACAGTATAAACACTAATATTTAAATGCTTCCAATTTTATAATTATTTTTTGCTGAGTAAGATTATTGTCTTTGTTTTTTAATGTTATGCAGAAATCAGGACTATGACGTTAGGAACTATTATTCTATGTAGATATATGAAAATATAAAATGTTCTCCAAATTGTTCATTACTTATTATTTCCTAAATTGCTTCTAGAACATTACACTTATACACATCGTTGCAATATTCCCGGAAGAAGAGCCTTTTAAACGATCATTTCATCGCTGACTAAACTGCATATGCACTTCACTCAAACTATGTCTTTATTAAATTTTCGTAAATAGAATTTTTCATTATACATTTCTCTGAAGCTAAAGTAAGTTGACAACTTGTCGTAGTCTAACATCTAACACAAGGGGTAGCAAAATTTATCAGGTAAAATGAAAATTGGGGAATGACAAAAAAAAAAAAATATCCAGCATGAAACCTAAGTACATTTACTACCATACTAGTCATTACATTGCCCCTTTGCATTATAATGCCCCTCAAATACCACTCAGACGTTTAAAGTTTCACATTAATAAAATAGTTGGAAGCAAGCTGTAATCACAAAAAAAAAAATAAATAAATAAATTCTAAAAACAACATCAGCAGCAAGAGAAAAATGCCATATATTTTCCTTTTATACACAGCTGGATGGTTTTTTGACAAATAATTTATGTTAACTCTTTTGTTGAGAACACAATTTTGGTCTCGTTTTTTTTGTGAGCTAGGTTGCTTTGTTCATGGGGAATTTGAGGAATTATTCGAAGTATGAGATGTCAGTTTTGTATGGAGACTTAAATTTATGTGAAACTAAATGAATGCACTCCAGAGGGCTGGGATACCAATAAGGGAAATCTGACACACAAAAATTTTTTTTCTGATTCAATCACGAAATTGATTGATCCAATTAATGTTTTAATTGCAATGTCTTCAATCACAGAAATGATAGAATCAATTAAAAAATTTATTGATACTATTAATTTTTGTGATTGGTTTTTGTTTCAATTAAATTTTTTTTTAATCAATTAAATTTCTAATTGATTGTATTTTTTTAAAACTCAATTAGGTCTTTGATTGGAAAAGAAGAGAAAGAATCAACCAAACTGATGATGAACTGATTTTTATCTCTTTAGAAGTTCTTAGCCTGGAACTATTTCCTTCGTCTTCACACAGATGCAAATACCTCCATATTATATTAAACAAGTATATATAGCCGTAAGTTCGGCCAGGCCGAATCTTATGTACCCTCCACCATGGATTGCGTAGAAACTTCTACGAAAGAATGTCATCCACAATCGAATTACTTGGGTTGTGGTATCTTAAAACTTGTTAACATCGTTTTCTAAATTGTGAGTTAGTCCATACGTGGTATATATTAGACAAAAAAGTTATGTATAAGTAAGTCTACAAATAATTACGAATCGATATGGACTTTTCGCACGATACGTACACGCACAGAAAAACCATGTTTGGACATGGTTGCCGCATCCATTTAATGCTTATCTAGAGCATGTAATTGCCGCGAAAACCATGTATTTTGTCTTTGTAAAAATAGTTTTCGAGCGGAGAAAAATTTATGGTGGCAATAAGCATTTGAATGGTTCTCAAATACCGCAAACATGTTCTATCATTTAAACGATAGAATTTGAGACCATTAAATGGTCGGGAAAATCATGTACCTGACCATTCAATTTTTTAACTTTTTTTGTGGCGAAAAGAATTTTATAAAAACTTTGAGCATGTACACGATTTTCATTTTGAGCGTCAGTCGTGTGTTGATTGTTTCTTGGAATGGACGGAGAATACGGATTTACTGTGTTTTGTGTTAATTTATTTACATATTCAGGAGTGGCACGTGGTTTTATGTGAACACAAAAAAGGAAAGTGTAATTGAAAAAATGTACCTGCTTTTTTGTTCTGCATTTTGCTATATGGTATTTATTTTTATTTGCAGACATCATGTCTGCGTTTGTACATTTGATGGGCACGATGTAAATATGGAATAATTAATTATTGTTGAAATTGAAATAAAATAGAGTGTGTAAAAATATATGATGTTTGCTTGAACGGCATTATAAATACAAATAAACAATGAATTAGTTTATAAATAAATAAAAACAAACAAATAAAGTTAATTTTGTGTTTTCTTTTCTCAAGTGGCGTCCTTTTTTCGACGATGATAAAAGTTTTTTCATAAAGATCAAAACATTTTAGGTTGTGACCATTTTCTTTTAACTGGGAGAAAAACATTTTTAATGAATACCATAACATTTTAAATCGTGACCATTGTCTTATCATTCAAACAAAATTCTTTTTATCAATATAATAACATTTTAGATGAGGACAATTACATTTTTCTTAGAACCATGTTCACTGAGCCAACATGGTTGCAGGTTAAAATGTTACATGGTCGCCGCAAAAATAGCTCCTATCATATTATTTTGCTCTTCGAATATGATTGTGACAATCATGTTTCTTCTTTGCGTGTAGAAAGCCAGAATTGAAATATGGGGGTCGCTTATGTGGGGGCTATATACAATTATGAACATTTTTGTGTGATTGGGGATAGATTTATCTGAGGGCTATATATAACTATAGACCGATATGGACCTAGTTAGGCATGGTTGTTAACGGCCATATACTAGCACAATGTACCACATTTCAACTGACTCGGATGAAATTTGCTCTTCCAAGAGGCTCCAAAACTAAATCTCGGGATCGGTTTATATGGGGGCTATATATGATTATGGACTTATATGACCACTTTTGGCATGGTTGTTAAATATCATATACTACCTCCACGTACCAAATTTCAACCAGATCGGATGAATTTTGCTTCTCCATAAGGCATCGGAGGTCAAATCTGCGGATCGGTTTATATGGGAGCTATATATAATTATGGACTGATATGAACCAGTTCCTGCATGGTTGTTGGATACCATATACTAACATCACGTACCAAATTTCGACCGAATGGAAAGAATTTTGCTCTTCCAAGGGGCTCTGGAGGTCAAATCTGGGGATCGGTTTATATGGGACCTATATATAATTATGGACCGATATGGACCAATCCTTGCATATTTGTTAGAGACCACATTCTAACACCACGTTCCAAATTTCAACCGGATCGGATGAATTTTGCTTCTCTAAGAGACTCCGGAGGTCAAGTCTTGAGAACGGTTTGTATGGGGTTATATATAATTATGGGCCGATTTCGACCAATTTTTGCATGGTCATTAGAGACCATATACTAACACCACGTTGCAAATTTCAACCGGATCGGATGAATTTTGCTTCTCCAAGAGGCTCCGGAAATTAAATCTGGGGAACGGTTTATATGGGGGCTATACATAATTATGGACCGATATGGACCAATTCTTGCGTGTTTGTTAGAGACCACATACTAACACCACGTTCCAAATTTCAACCGGATCGAATGAATTTTGCTCCTCCAAGAGGCTCCGGAGGACAAATCTGGGGATCGATTTATATGGGGGCTATATGAAATTATGAACCGATATGGACCAATTCTTGCATGGTTGTTAGAGACCCTATACTAACACCACATACCATATTTCAACTGGATCGGATGAATTTTGCTCCTCTTAGAGGATCCGCAAACCAAATCTGGGGATTGGTTTATATGGGGGCTATATATAATTATGGACCGATATGGACCAATTTTTGCATGGTTGTTAGAGACCATATACTTACATCATGTACCAAATTTCAGCCGGATCGGATGAAACATGCTACTCTTATAGGCTCCGCAAGCCAAATCTGGGGGTCCGTTTATATGGGGGCTATACGTAAAAGTGGACCGATATTTGCAATACCATCCGACCTACATTAATAACAACTACTTGTGCCAAGTTTGAAGTCGATAACTTGTTTCGTTCGGAAGTTAGCATGATTTCAACAGACGGACGGGCGGACATGCTTAGATCGACTCAGAATTTCACCACGACCCAGAATATATACTTTATGGGGTCTTAGAGCAATATTTCGATGTGTTACAAACGGAATGACAAAGTTAATATACCCCCCGTCCTATGGTGGAGGGTATAAAAATATCTGAAGCTTGGTTTCTGGTTGCTTAACTGACGGATATGCGCGAAAATGGCCGTAATTGTATATTTTAAAATTTAATTACAAAAAAATTGATGTTTTTTGTCATATACAATCAATTCAAATGCTTTGTCAAAAGTACTTTTACTTGTTCCACAATTATATTGTCCTGTATTTATAAACTTCACATTCTTGATAAAAAAAAACTAACACACGTACAATAAACTCCATGGAAAATGATTCAAAATGGAAAGTATATACATACAAACAACGACAAAATTTACAAGAACGACAGTAACCCGTAAATTTGTGGGATACCGTAAATCATGTTACTTACTTGCGCCATAGCAAATTCATTTGGTGTGCAAAAGACCCCCTTAAAACCCCAAAATCTAACCACACAAAAGACAAAAGAAGAACTGACAGAATTCCTTCTTTCAGCGAACGAAGAAGTGAAAGGGAACTGCAAGTGAAACAAATTGTAAGCATCAACAATGTAGCCTGTGATGCCAGTGTTTGTCTAGTTTGTCTCGGTTTTTCAATATTAACGAGTCATGGCAATTTTCAAGTCCTCTGAAATATTAGCTAAAATAACAAATATTCGAGGATTTCTTTTGGTAGGAAAATTGCGCAGTGATGGAACGAAAGTAATATAAAGTGGGAGTTTTGTATAGTTTAAGGTGATTTGTCCGTCTTCATGTCTGAGTTGACTAATGGATAACAAGAGAACTGGGTGGCCACCAAAAATCAATAGGCCCACAATCCATCCACTCCAATATTTTGCTTTAGTTCCCTTGCTTCTGTCTTAGTCGTGCTCCTGTTTTCCCGTTTCTTCATCTTTAGTCCTAAAGCTTAGATATCCTTCCGTCTGGCGGTTTATTATCCTGTCTTATGTATTCTCAAAGTGATTTAGTACTTTCGTTTATTAAGCTATTTTACTTCCATCTCCCTTTTGACTAGTAAGGAAATAGATTTAAGCAGAGACGTGGTCAAGGAGGAGTGAATTGGAATGGGCCAAAAAGAGTGAAAGAAATGACTGTGAGTCGATAGGTTTTACCACCGATATGGTGAATGAAATCTTCCCTACGATTAGCTGTCATAAATGGAAGTGAAATTCCATGCAAATGGTTCTCAGGATAATGACACAGTTTTCCGTCTTGCTAAGTCTTTGCCAATGATTTAGAAGACTCTCATTTTGTTGCGGTCATTATATAGACCTCGCCGGTTCATTGAGTCCTGGCTTGCAACTTAAAAACTCACAAGGCTTTGGTTAAGCCTCTCTACAACCTGCATGCAAAGGAAAACTTCGAAAAGCGAAAAGATTTCCTAATCACTGTAGTGTTGTTCAGGCTGAAATATTTGCAATGAGAGAGGTGCCGAATTGGCTGTGAAGTAATGTTCCAACAAATGTGGGATTTAATATATACTCAGACAGTCAACCTGCAATAAAATCCTTGGACTCTGTGTTTCTAAACTCGAAAAAGGCCATCGACTGCCGCAAATCTCTCAACCAGATGACTGAGCAGTACAATATTCACCTAATATGGGTGTCTTTGCCATAGGAACATACAGGGGAACTGTGAAGCGGATGAGTTAGCAAGGCTAGGAACTGCCTTATATATTCCAGGGGAACTAAAATCTGTTGATTTACCTGCAAGCTTTTACAGCCTGAGAAGGATCTTATGATGGCAAATGTTCGAGGGGAGAATTGCAAGGGTTGTAACGACACCAAGCAAACATGGCCCCATTTAAACTTAAACCGCACACTAGAAATGCTAGTGGTCTCAACACGTCAGATATCACTCCTGATATCTGCTAAAACGGGTCGTTGCCTGATAGGCGATTTTGAAAAAAACTATTGGCTCGAAGTATAATGACTGCTGTATGAGCTGCCATAATGCGGGAGAAAAAGGAATCAATTAAACACCTATTGTGTGAGTGTCCTACCCATTTTGTGTAAGGCGTAAACGAATTTTAGGGGAATATTTAGATTACTGGCGGACCTGGAAAACGCTAACTTAATCACTCTGCTAATGTTTTTGGAACAATCTGAATGGTTCAACAGAAGAAAATATTCTAGAATGTTCAGCGGTTAAAACTAGAAGTGTCCATATGTAATAGGTACTTTTAGTTAATGTGGTATCACAATGGACTGTATAGTCTAAGTGAGCCTGAAACTAAATCAGACTGCCACTTTAACCTAACCTAGTAAATTAAAACAAATTTAAACTTGTTCCAAAATTTGATATTATTTCCGACAATGTTTTTGCTTTTGAACAATCTGTATATTGTTGTGATGTCTGTGATAGAATCCATTTTTGGTCCAGATTTATGTATGTGCAGATGAAACCAAAGCCCAGGCCAGACTCATGTCAAGCCTTGAAGAATGGCTTGAACGCAGATATGTCGAAGTGGAGTATTACAGGCCCAAAAGCTTGAGGGAACAGCCACTCTTGAAATTAGCTATATAGAATCAGAAAATATAACAGGCGAAACGCCAATGACGAGGGGGTGGTTGCATTGACAAAATAAACTATTTGTCATTTTCAATCATGAAAATAATTGATATAATTATTATACCCTCCACCATGGGAAGTATATTAACTTTGTCATTCCGTTTGTAACACATCGAAATATTGCTCTAAGACCCCATAAAGTATATATATTCTGGGTCGTGGTGAAATTCCGAGTCGATCTTAGCATGTCCATCCGTCTGTTGAAATCACGCTAACTTGAAACTTGGCACAAGTAGTTGGATGGTATTGCAAACGGACCATATGGACCACTTTTACGTGTAGCCCCCATATAAACCGACGCTCAGATTTGGCTTGCGTAGGCTCTTGGAGGAGCAAAATTCATGCGATCCGGTTGAAATTTGGTACATGGTGTAAGCATATGGTGTCTAACAACCATTCAAAAATTAGTCCACATCGGTTCATACACATATATAGCCCCCATATAAACCTATCCCCAGATTTGGCTTGCGGAGCCTCTAAGAGAACCAAATTTCATCTGATCCGGTTGAAATTTGGTACATGGTGTACACATATATAGTCCCCATATAAACCGATCCCCAGATTTGGCTTGCGGAGCCTCTAAGAGAACAAACGATCGGGCTGAAATTTGGTACATGGTGTCAGTATATGGTCTCTAACAACTATGCAAAAATTGGTCCACATCGGTCCATAATTATATATAGCCCCCATATAAACCGATCCCCCGATTTGGCATGCGGAGCCTATAAGAGAAGCAAATTTCATCCGATCCGGCTGAAATTTGGTACGTGGTGTTCGTATATGTTCTATAACAACCATGCAGGAATTGGTCCATATCGGTCCATAATTATATGTAGCCTCCATATAAACCTATCCCCAGATTTGACCTTCGGAGCCCCTTGGAAGAACAAAGTTCACCCGATCCGGTTGAAATTTGATACGTTGTGTTAGTATATGGTCTCTACACTGAAAAAAATATTGTCGTGAGGTCAAAGATTTCATGTCTTTAAAATACGAATACAAATTTTGCTTAGCATAGAAGACCCATTTCGCTAAAATAAAGTTATTTTCCTTGTCCAAAAGTCGATAAGCTTTTCAATGAAGTCGTATTGTCCTTATAATTAAGTGACTTGACTTACAAATGGGTATCTTAACATGAAAGAACAAATTTATAGGCTAAGGTCAACTTGACTTTAATAATTCAGAATTCTTTAAATTTAATGGAATTGTCTTTAAAGTTGTTGTCTTTTTGCATCTTGACTACAAAGCAAAAAATCGTTCAAATATGGGACATGTTTTACAAAACTTTATTTTAAAGAAGTTTTTTACTTCGAACATATTATAATTTCTACTGGAAGTCGAGTCCTAATTTGGAAAATAAAGTTGCCGTTAACTTGTTTTTAAAGGACTTTGATAGCATATGAAGAAAAAAAGCTGAGAAAGCGAAAAATTAAAATTTGCTTCCTAGAAGCAAGTACTCAAAACCCGATTTTAAAAGAGAATTGTGTCTTAAAAGTATCCTTACTTGTATTCTCCTCTTCTTTGGCTCGGAATCAATACCAAATTTTTTAAAGTAAAGACAAAATCTTTAGAACCGGGTATGCTTTTTCTTCAGTGTACGTGGTGAATTTTGGTACATTGCGCTAGTATATGGCCGCTAACAACCATGCCATAATTGGTCCATATCGGTCTGTAGTTATATATAGCTGATCCCCAAAAAAAAAAAATTGTCAAAATTTTATTTCTATAGAAAATTTTGTCAAAATTTTATTTCTATAGAAAATTTTGTCAAAATTTTATTTCTATAGAAAATTTTGTCAAAATTTTATTTCTATAGAAAATTTTGTCAAAATTTTATTGCTATAGAAAATTTTGTCAAACTGAATTAAATACGTACTTAATAGGCTTTTGTTTGTTTAATATATACCTCGTATGGACTAACTTTCAATTGAGAAGACGGTATTAAGAAGTTTTAAGATACCTTGCCATCGGCAAGTGTTACCGCAACCCAAGTAATTCGATTGTGGATGACAGTCTTTAGTACAAGTTTCTATGCAATCCATGGTGGAGGGTACATATGATTCGGTCTGGCCGAACTTACGGCCGTATATACTTGTTTTTAATTGATATCTCTTTAATCACAGAAATGGACTATAAATCACCGACATCAAGTAAATTCCAATTAAACATTTGATTGATTCAATCATTTTATGTGCTTGCCTTTTACTTTGATTAAAAGAAAATAAAATCAGTTATTATTTTTTTTTGTAATATTTGTTCACATTCAATCAGGATGTTAACTGAAAAACTACACCCAGAAAAAAGTGCCTTTGAAACTAAATGAAAAAAATTTCATCAATATAGTTTATCCATTTTATTTCCATTAAGGTAAATTTTTGTGAAAAATAATAAAATTTACTCGTTTCAGTAAAAAAATCCTAAACTGTAAGCAGTTAGGAATAGTTCATTAACTAGAATAAGGCATGGAATTTTACTCATACTATTTTCTTCGCTGGGTATAAGAATTTACTACTGAAAAAGAAAATTTTATTCACCGATAACAAAGCATTCGTAAAAATAAACAAAAACCGAACTAAAACCAAGTTTCCTCAAAATTAGTAAAATTTCTTATAAAATGATAATTGCGACTTCCTTTATAATAGAAAGTTTTTCATACATACGAACAACACTTGGCATAGAAAAATATTTTAGTTCATTCGTACTAAGAAGTATGCAATCCTTTCAAAACTTAAGGAAACACACTTGTTAGAATATGGGAAATTTTCCAAAATTTCTATTGTCTACCTGTAATCGATACCTGTCATCGTAATCGATGTGTTTGCGCGTGGGTGTAATCGATGTATTTGCGCGTCGGTTGTTTTTTTTAGTTGGAATCGCGTTGTTTTGGTATACGGAGAGATTGTTAAAAAATAATATGGTAAAATAATATAATAAATAACAAATAAAATATATAAAATATTTGTTATTTTAAATTAGTGAGAAAAATTTTCGTTTTTTTAAATAAATCTATCAATGTTCGTGATAGTGTATAAAGAAAGAAAACACCAGCAGAATAACAACCCTTTCATTTGTCTTCATTTTGGAATCTTCAATTATCAGGTAATATTCAGTGACGCTAACCTTTTGCAACAAAAATGTTTTATGATTTTTTATATTTGTAGGTATTGAAATTGTAAAAGGAGGACAAAATCGTTAGGCAGCAACTTATTAAAAGTGAAAAGTACAAGAAGAAGAAAAAGTGAGTTTTACAGTTGATAATATCACACGGAATTGGAAATAGTGGAATAATAAACTAATATTTCAAAGAGATTCGATGCTGTTGATTCTTAATAAATATATTCAATATATTAATAAAACATGTCTTTTATTGAAGATAAAATTGTTTATAGAAATAAATAAAATTGTATTTAAAAACGAAGGTAAGCAGTTCTAATTATGAAGTAAAAGTTTTACCACAAATGTGTAAGATTTGTCGAAATGAATGAAAAAATTTCAATAAAATCATTCCATATATGAATTCAAATTAGTTAAATTTTTTCATTCTGTAGTATAGTGGTATATAAATATAGGAAAATGTTAACTAATATATGGAATGCATTATTCCTAATTTCTACGAAAATCACATCGTCCCAAACAAATAAAAATGTCTTTGGCGCTATACGAAGTTCAACTTTCTTCACAATGAGTTCATTTTAACTTAAAGAAGGGGTCACTTTTTTCTGGGTGTATTTATGATAATTTTTTCCTGAGTATTCAACATAACAACACATAGCCACGCTCCTGATTGTCTCCAACAAAGGATGTAAATAGAACAACCCCACCGTTATACACTCAAAGGAAGTTAGTGACGACCAAAATACCCTTGAGATGAGGGATACATTAATGTGGTATTTAGAATATATTTGGAGAATATATTTTAGGGCGAATAATGATATTCATAAAAAAAGAAGAGTTAATACAATTCTTATTTATCTTTTCCCATTTCCATTTCATGAACTTAAGTAGATGATATACTTCTGAAGGATTTATCCTGGAAATCTTTTATGCTCAAAATATAAATGTAGATTTTTAGCCATAAGCATATAGTTTTACTATTGTCCATTCGAATGGATTGATATTTAGGGGAATGATGTGGTGACAAAACTATAGTCAGAGAGTATTGTGTGTGTGTGTGTGGGAGTGAATATACGTTTATCATTTTAATATTATATCCCGTTTATGCTCAACTTTTATGGTAGCAAATGAAAATATAAAGAAAAAGAGAAAATGTTAGATTTTTTTTTATTTTGAGATTTTAATGGTATTAGTTGTAGTCAGGGATCCGGAGCGGTCCATTTTTTTCGCTCCGCTCCGGAGAAAAAAAAACCGCTCCGCTCCGAGAAAAAAAAAAATCGCTCCGCTCCGCTCCACGCTCCGCTCCTCTTCGAGAAAATTATAGTACAAACATTGTATTATTTGTTCAATTGAGTTTTATTTTATTTAGAAAAATCGGGCGGTACGTATATGGGAGCTATAGCTAAATCTGAACCGATTTCGATTATTTTTTGCACATATAGTTAGTGCTATAGAAGATTACATTTCGCCAACTTTGAGTAAGATCGGTTGATAAATAAGGGTTTTATGACCTAATTTGACAAAATCGGGCGATACATATATATGGGACCTATATCTAAATCTGAACCGATTTCGATGAAATTTTCAGACTTAAAGGGTGATGCAGAAGATTATTTTCTGCTAAATTTGACGACGATCGGTTAGTAAAAAAAGTGCAACGTGACCCCATTTGTCGAAATCGGGCAATACATATATATGGGAGCAATATCTAAATTTGATCCGATTTCTTCCAAATTCAATAACGTTCGTCCTTGTGCCCAAAAAAACTCCCTGTACCAAATTTCATCAAAATCGGTTAATAATTGCGACCGAAATCCTGTGAACAACAAATACATGGACAGACGGACGGACGGACGGACGCCAAGCGCTAGATCGACTCAGGAGGTGATTCTGAGTCGATCGGTATATATTTTATGGGGTCTAAAATCAATATTTCTTGTAGGCACATTTTTTGGCAGATCAAACTTATTATACCCTAACCACTATGTGGTTTAGGGTATAATGACTTTAAAACAATTTGTTGAAATATTTTATTAATTTTGAAGATTTTTTCAGAAATATTAAATCCATTTTGACTTCATTAAAACGAAATTTGCATTCATGTTAGGATACACATTTTTATGCCGAATCACTTAGCTATAAGGACAAACAGACTTCATTGAAAAGTTTAGAGACTTTTAGACAAGGAAAAACTTTTTTTCAGAGAAATACGTCTTCTATTCTAAGCAAAATTCGTATTCGTATTTTAAGCATGTGAAATATTTGGCCTCCCGACAATATTCTTTGCGGTGCACCATCTACTATTTAATATGTGATAGAAACCAAATTTATGAAAATGGACCAAAATGGACCAAATTCTGTTTGGTCGGTGCACCATCTACTATTTAATATGTGATAGAAACCAAATTTATGAAAATGGACCAAAATGGACCAAATTCTGTTTGGTCTGACCATCGGACCAAATTTAAAAATTAGAAATCTTTTGGACCAATTTTGGTCCGATCGGACCAAAACGGCAACGCTGATTGGAATTGAAAGTCTATACACAGAGTATAAGTAACTACTCTCCGAAAGTTTTTTTTGTTTTGCAACAGACGTAGAGAAGAGGTTTTGTTATATTTGTAATGTGTGTGTATGTTTATGTTTGCAACAACCTCCATCGACATCAGTCCGTGGTATACCTACGAATATTCTTACTCAGATCTAGTGTTACCTAATTTCGCTTTTCCCCCTTTATTGTATAATAAATGTATATGCGCACATTTTTCAACCAAAATTGAAACTATCCATAATTTTAATTAAATTTTCGAGAACTAATATCAGAAATAAGATAATGCTAGGTTATAGTACAATAGTAAAGAAATGTGAATGAAAAAAAGCATGCCCGGTTCCAAAGATTTTGTCTTTACTTTAACAGTTTGGGTATTAATTCCGAGCCAAAGAAGCGGAGAATACAAGTAAGGATACTTTAAAGACGTAATTCTCTTTTAAATTTGGGGGTTATGTACTTGTTTCTAGGAAGCAAATGTTAATTTTTAATTTTTTTTAGATTTTTTTTCGTCAGTTGTTATCAAAATCCTTTAAAAACGAGTTAACGAGTTATTTTTTTTTCCATATTAAGACTCGACTTCCAGTAGAAATTATGCTATGTTTCAAGTAAAAAGCGTCTTTAAAATAAAGTGTTGAAAAACATGTCTTATTTTTTAACGATTTTTTGCTTTGTAGGCAAGATGCAAAAAGGAAACAAATTTAAAGACAATTTTATTAATTTGAAAGAATTTTTCTTAATTATTAAAGTCACGTTGACCTTACCTCAAAAATTTTATCTTTCATGTTATGATACACATTTTTAAGTAAAATCACTTAATTATAAGGACATTACAACTTCATTCAAAAGTTTATTGCCTTTTGGACAAGAAAAAAACTTTATTTTAGAGAAATGCGTCTTCCATGTTAAGCAAAATTTGCATTCTTATTCTAAGGACATGGAATCTTTGACTTCACGACAATATTTTTTTCAGTGTAGAAAACTAAAAAATTAAATATAAATAAGATCGTTTAATTGCATTTATTTGACGTTCATTACAAACATCTTTGTAGTAATACGGGATGAAATTGATCGAAAGTACTGTTGTTACTTTTACAACACATACTAGAGATATATTTTGACATTTGCCGTTTTTGAAAACAATTACTAAAAAACACGTTGTGTTTTCCCCAATGTACGTACGTACAAAAATACATATCGTACATTTTAAACGTTTACTCACACTACGCTAAGTACTAGCTAAATTTGAAATTACCTACACAGTGTAATTTCAAAGTTACACATTTCATTAAAGTAATATTTTATTCGGAGCGGAGCGGTTTTTCATTTGGAAACCGCTCCGCTCCCGCTCCGCTCCGGATTTTAGAAATGCCGCTCCCGCTCCGCTCCCGCTCCGGCAAAAAAAGGGCTTGCTCCGCTCCGCTCCACGCTCCGGATCCCTGGTTGTAGTACATGATTTTACTGGGTTTTGGTTTGATTTAGTACATTGTTCAAATTTATAAAATTAACTAAAAGATTTTACTTAATTTCAGTATATGGTTTCAATCGGTTTCACTTAAATGTTTGAAGAAAAAATTGGTTCCCCTTCTCCAACAAGCCCAAAAATTTAGTGATCCGAGAAAAACTGTGTTATGATTATAATAGGAACAGATATGAAATATGTCAGCTTTATGTTACTTGTATTCTCCGCTTCTTTGGCTCGGAATCAATACGAAAATTTTTAAAGTAAAGACAAAATCTTTGGAACCGGGCACGCTTTTTTTCAGTGTATATACTTTATGGGATTTGAGACCAATATTTCGATGCGTTTCATACTATAGTGGAGAGTATAACTAGAAGTGCCTATATATAATAGGTAGTTTTAGTTAATGTGGTATCGTAATGGACTGAATAGTCAATGTCAGCCTGAAATAAAGCGGAATGCTACTTAGACCTCATCGCTTTGTACATATGGGTTTGAATCTCTGCCATGTCCATGAATTTCCCAATCAAAGGCGTTAGTTTTGTCCTCATGTCACCATAAATTATATGTGGGTCATTGTCGTTTTCTTTTTTTTTATACCCTCCACCGTAGGATGTGGGGTTTATTAACTTTGTCATTCCGTTTATAACACATAGAAGTATTGCTCTAAGACCCCATAAAGTATATATATTCTGGGTCGTGGTGAAATTCTGAGTCGATCTAAGCATGTCCGTCCGTCCGTTCGTCTGTTGAAATCACGCTAACTTCCGAACGAAACAAGCTATCGACTTCAAACTTGGCACAAGTAGTTGTTATTGATGTAGGTCGGATGGTATTCCAAATGGTCAATATCGGACCTTTTTTACGTATAGCCCCCATATAAACCGACGCTCAGATTTGGCTTGCGGAGCCTCTAAGAGAAGCAAATTTCATCCGATCCGGCTGAAATTTGGTACATGGTGTTGGTATATGGTCTCTAACAACCATGCAAAAATTGGTTCATAATTATATATAGCCCCCATATAAACCGATCCTCAGATTTGACCTCCGGAGCCTCGTGGATGAGCAACATTCACCCGATTCGGTTGAAATTTGGTACGTGGTGTTAGTATATGGTCGTTAACAACCATGCAGGAGTTGGTCCATATCGGTCAATAATTCTATGTAGCCCCCATATAAACCGATCCCAAGATTTGACCTCCGGAGCTCTTGGAGGAGCAAAATTCGTCCGATCCGGTTGAAATTTGGTACATTGCGCTAGTATATGGCCGCTAACAACCATGCAAAACTTGGTCCATATAGGTCTATGGTTATATATAGCCGATCCCCAAAAACAAATCTACCAAAATTTTATTTCTCCATTTGTTTTGTTTTGTTATTGTTGGTTTTGTTCTTTAAGCATTGTTGTTGTTTTTGATTTCAGCTTAAAACCATACATTGACTAAACTACAAGTGTAGCTTAACCAACAGAGGAAAGGAATGTTTGTCAAATTTATTTGGGCAAAGCCCTATAGACTGCAAGATGGTTGGATGGACGCACGTTTCGGAATTACCACATTCCTCATCAGCATCCTCTACTTGCAGCAAAACTATCAACCAATTATCAGAATAAATTCAGGCAGTTTATTAAACCCAACAAAAACCACACTTGAACCTTCCGAAAAAAGGCTTTACATTGATAGCCGGCTTATGCCGAAATAAATTCGAAACAAACATATCTCTTTTCCTATGCCACTGTCAAATCATCGATTTGAATGTTTGTCAAATAAATTTGACAAACATTCTTTTCCTCTGTTGGTTAAGCTACACTTGTAGTTTAGTCAATGTATGGTTTTAAGCTGCAATAAGAAACAACAAAATTTTATTTCTACAGAAAATTTTGTCAAAATTTTATTACTATACAAAATTTTGTCAAGGTTTTATTTCTATAGAAAATATTGTCAAAATTTTATTTCTATAGAAAATTTTGTCAAAATTTTCTTACAATACAAAATTTTGTCAAGATTTTAATTTTGTAGAAAATTTTGTCAAAATATTATTTCTATAGAAAATGTTGTCAAAATTTTATATCTATAGAAAATTTTGTCAAAGTGAATTATATACGTATTTAAACGGTCTTTTTTGTGTAATATATACCCCGTATGGACTAACTTATAATTAAGGACGGTGTTAAGAAGTTTTAAGATATCTTGCCATCGGCAAGTGTTACCGCAACCCAAGTAATTCGATTGTGGATAACAGTCTTTAGTACAAGTTTCTATGCAATCCATGGTGGAGGGTACATAAGATTCGGCCTGGCCGAACTTACGGCCGTATATGCTTGTTATACCCTTCACCACTACTGTGGTACAGTTTGTGCATTTGTATGTAACGCCAAGAAGGAGTAATCATAGACCAACCTTTTAGTATACGGATCGGCTTAGAATTAAATTCTGAGTCGATTTAGCGATGTCCGTCTGTCTGTCCGTCTGTCTGTCTGTCTGTCTGTTGATGTATTTTTGTGTGCAAAGTACAGCTCGCAGTTTTAGTCCGATTGTCCTAAAATTTGGTATAGGGTCCTGTTTCGGCTCAAAGACGATCCCTATTGATTTTGGAAAAAATCGGTTCAGATTTAGATATAGCTGCCATATATATTTTTCACCGATCTGGTCATAATTGGCGTGTATATCAACCGATCTTCCTCAAATTCCGTACATCCGAATATTTTATGAGTCTCGAAAAACTTGCCAAATATCAGCAAAATCGGTTCAGATTTAGATATAGCTCCCATATATAGCTTTCGCCCGATTTACACTCATTTGCCCACAGAGGCCAATTTATTGCTCCGATTTAGTTGAAATTTTGCATAGGGAGTAGAATTAGCGTTGTAACTATGCGTGCCAAATTTGCTTGAAATCGGTTCAGATTTGGATATATCTCCCATATAAAGCTTTCGCCCGATTTACACTAATATGACCACAGAGGCCAATTTTTAACTCCGATTTAGTTGAAATTTTGCACAGGGAGTAGAATTAGCGTTGTTACTATGCATGCCAAATTTGAAATCGGTTCAGATTTAGATATAGCTCCCATATATATTTTTTTCTGATTTCGACAAAAATGGTCAAAATACCAACATTTTCCTTGTAAAATCGCCACTGCTTAGTCGAAAAGTTGTAAAAATGACTCTAATTTTCCTAAACTTCTAATACATATATATCGAGCGATAAATCATCAATAAACTTTTTCGAAATTTCCTTAAAATTGCTTCAGATTTAAACGTTTCCCATATTTTTTTTTTACTAACATTGTGTTCCACCCTAGTGCATTAGCCGACTTAAATTTTGAGTCTATAGATTTTGTAGAAGCCTATCAAATTCTTCCAGATCGAGTGATATTTAAATGTATGTATTTGGGACAAACCTTTATATATAGCCCCAACACATTTGACGGATGTGATATGGTATCGAAAATTTAGATCTACAAAGTGGTGCAGGGTATAATATAGTCGGCCCCGCCCGATTTTAGACTTTCCTTACTGGTTTTTTCTTATAAATTTGGTTGTAACATAAATGTTCTTCTATAAAGTGCAAAAAAATAGATCTTGGCATTTTTAATTAAATTCTATTCATTTTTATTTGTTCCTCTTACAGCTCTCCTCCTCCACCATTTGAAAAACGATATTGTTCATGTCCACATTTGTGTTTTTTGTTTTGTTTGGCCATTGTGCTAAGGTAAGCATGTTTGTTTTCACCAAACTGGATCCTTTAGTAGCCGAATAGCAGATAGCTTTAAGGTAGGACATAAACACACGAACAAAAAAACAAAAACACATCCCTAGCTCATTCCAATAAACATTCGACTAAAGCCCATTTGAACTGCAGAGTGTATTATTTTTATACCACATCCATTGTTTGCTAGTTTTTTCTGTTTTTTGTTGTCCCTTTTCTTGTTATTGTTGCGTATTTGCTACTACTACAACTACTATGTTACGGTGGCTGTTCGTTCCATTAGAATTGGAGCAAATTTGTTTACTTGCAACTGGGCCAACACAAAAGACAACAAAGAATCACCATCAGCAATAACAAAATAACAAAAAAAAAACAAAAAAACAACAACAACAACAAGAAACACAAAAGAATCCATGTTGCAGAGGTGTGGTGGCTAGGGTTTCGTGTGGTGAAATGGTACAACCGCCAACAATGAATGCAACAGCACGACTTGCTACACTGCAACGATGCAAGCAAGAAAACAAAAGCAAATAACGCTTGGTACCATATGCCAGCGTTTGTGTTATTTTTAGTAGTAGTAGTAGTAAGCCTAGTAGCAAATAAACAAAAGCACCAACAACAACAACAACAAAAGCTTCTTTACAACAATGTACATTATCATGTTTAACTTTACTTTGCTATATAAGGCAATACACTTACACTTACTATGTTATATACATACATATGTATATGAGACAATACCGAATGCCATGATGCACTCAGACAAAAGTGAACCCTATGTGACACTGAAGCGAATTTAATTCTATTTCAGTTTATGGAATTATTATTTGAGGAAGTTTTCTTGACTTAAATAATTTTTTGTTTTAACTAAACAAGTATATACGGCCGTAAGTTCGGCCAGGCCGGAGCTTATGTACCCTCCACCAAGGATTGCGTAAAAACTTCTTCTAAACACTGCCATCCACAATCGAATTATTTGGGTTGCGGTAACGCTTGCCGATGGCAAGGTATCTTATCTTCCTAACGCCGTCTTCTAAATTGTAAGTAAGTCCATACGTATATATTAAATTAACAAAATTTTCTATAGAAATAAAATTTTATATAACAAAAATTTCAATAGAAATAAAATTTTGACAAAATTTTCTATAGAAATAAAATTTTGACAAAATTTTCTATAGAAATAAAGTCTTCACAAAATTTTCTATAGAAATAAAATTTTGACAAAATTTTCTATAGAAATATAATTTTGACAAAATTTTCTATAGAAATGAAAATTTAACAAAACTTTCTATACAAATAAAATTTTAACAAAATTTTCTATAGAAATAAAATTTTGACAAAATTTTCTATAGAAATAAAATTTTGGTAGATTATTTTTGGCTCGAGTGTCACCCTTGATTATAAACCGATATGGACCAATTTTTGTGTGATTGGGGATTGTGTATATATAACTATAGACCGACATGGACCAATTTTTGTATGGTTGTTAGCGGCCTTATACTAACACCACGTTCCAAACTTGAACCGGATCAGATGAATTTTGCTTCTCTAAGAGACTCCGGAAGTCAAATCTGGAGAACGATTTATATGGGGGCTATATATAATTATGGACCGATGTGGACCAATTCTGGCACGGTTGTTAGAGACCATATACCAACACCATGTTCCAAATTTCAACCGGATCGGATGAAATTTGCTTCTCTTAGAGGATCCGCAAGCCAAATATGGGGATCGGTTTATATGGGGGCTATATATAATTATGGACCGATGTGGACCAATTTTAGCATGGTTGTTAGAGACCATATACCAACACTATGTACCAAATTTCTGCCGGATCGGATGAAATTTGCTTCTCTTTGGGGCTCCGCAAGCCAAATCTGGGGATCGGTTTATATGGGGGCTATATATAATTATGGACCGATGTGGACCAATTTTAGCATGGTTTTTAAAGATCATATACCAACACCATGTACCAAATTTCAGCCCGATCGGATAAAATTTGCTTCTCTTTGAGGCTCCGCAAACCAAATCTGGGGATCGGTTTATATGGAGGCTATATATAATTATGGACCGATGTGGACCAATTTTTGCATGGTTGTTAGGGAATATGCACCAACACCATGTACCAAATTTCAGCCGGATCGGATGAAATATGCTTCTCTTAGAGGCTCCGCAAGCCAAATCTGAGGGTCCGTTTATATGGGGGCTATACGTAAAAGTGGACTGATATGGCCCATTTGAAATACCATCCGACCTACATCAACAACAACTACTTATGCCAAGATTCAAGTCGATAGCTTGTTTCTGTCGGAAGTTAGCGTGATTTCAACATACGGACGGACGGACAAGCTTAGATCGACTCAGAATTTCATCACGACTCAGAATATATATACTTTATGGGGTCTTAGAGCAATATTTCGATGTGTTACAAACGGAATGACAAAGTTACCTCCACCCCATCCTGTGGTGGAGGGTTTAAAAAGAGGAATGCATTCGTGTGTCGTACAAAAATTTAAAAATTTTACCACTAATGAGCCCATCATAAACTTCGTATGGTATTAAAAGCATTTTTCAATTTTGAACTCCAAGTTTTTCTTTCAAATTTTCTTCGGCAAGTAAAAGCGCTGTTAAACCAAGGAAAATATAATGTCATGGTGTACTTGTTAACTGCAGTTCACGAAATTACACTCTCTCATAGAAAAAAGCAAGTATATACAGCCGTAAGTTCGGCCGGGCTCAATTCTAAATACCCACCACCATGAACGTTACTTGACAATACCATATATAGAATTTAATTATTTATGATTCTAGAGGAATCGTGAGACCAAAGATTTCATGTCTTTAAAATACGAATGCGTTTTTTTGCTTAGCATAGAAGACGCATTTCTCTGATATAAAGTTTTTTTCCTTGCCCAAAAGACGATTAACTTTTCTTTAAAGTATTTTTTCCTTATAATTAAGTGATTCAAATTAAAAATGGGTATCTTAAAATGAAAGAAAATTTTGTTTGACTAAGGTAAACTTGTCTTTAATAATTGTGCAATAATCTTTAAAATTAAAGAAATTGTCTTTAAATTTGTTGTCAAAAAGCGTTTAAAAATAGGAGACGTTTTTCAACACTGTTTTTAAAGATGATTACTTGAGAAATAGCCTAATTTCTACTTGAAGTCGAGTCTGAATTTAAAAATGTAAGTTGTCGTTAACACGTCTTTAAAGGACTTGAAGAATAACACGTCTTTAAAGGATATGAAGAAAAAAACGAATAAATTAAAATTTGCTGCCTAAAATCAAGTACGCAAAACTTAAATTAAAAAAAAAAATCTGTCTTAAAAGTATCCTTACTTCAATTCTCCGCTTCTATGGCTCGGAATCAATACCAAAATCATTAGTGTAAAGACAAAATCTTTGGAACCGGGGATGCTGTTATTCAGTGTAAACATCTCTTTTAAGTGTGAAAGAAAATTATGAAATAACGACTTGATTTGAAATCTAAAATATGTAGATTTTACCGAAATTATTTAAATGATTACGATAAAAAGTAAATCCGATACAGGTTTTAAGGGTCTAAAACTAAAAAATATTTAAAATTTTAAGCAAATGGGATAAAAACTACGGTTTATAGAGTCCCAAGGAGTTAAATCGGGAGATCGGTCTATATGGTGGCTATGCCATAAACAGCGTACCTAATTGTGGTCCTTAAATACTTCTAGATTTCCCAATTCAGGCAAATCGTATAAAAACTACGGTTTCCAGAACCCCAAGAAGTTAAATCGGGAGATCCGTCTATATGGGGGCTATACCAACACATGAGCCGATAAGCACCATATCCGGCTCACCAGTTTGTGGTCCTAAGAATGTCAAACTTATTATACCCCTATCACCATTCTAGGGTGGTGGGTATAAATATGAACTTAAAGTAAAGAAGAAAATCATTGGCGCCAAATCATGACCTTTTTAACCATACAATAGTTCATTCTTATCTTATTTTGGCAATCGTACGAAAATTTCCTTCTGCTTTAGTTCATATTGAACTTACTCGTATGTGTACGGTCTTTGAACTTCATACCCACGTTTAGTTCATAAAGTGTTTGAAACATACTTCTAAAAAGGAAAATTTCGAAAAAAATAATAAAATTTAACTACAAACAAATAAATTGTTTACAATACAAATAAGTTAAATTTAACGTTAGTTTAACTACGGAATTTTTTCTTTAGGTTTTTTCCATAACCTAAATTTCATTAAATTAACGGAAATTGTCCTTCATGGTGTGTTCAGAGCTTTTTGAGTTTAGGAAATTTTCGGTGGACTGTTTTACGCACAAGAAAAAAGTCTACTTGAAGTCAAATATTTTGACCTTCTCTTAAGAACGTCGGTATTGATTTCAAGCAAAAAATGTGGCTTCTTTGAAAAAAGACATTTTAGATAGCTATACATAATGGTTAGGTTAGGTTAAAGTGGCAGCCCGCTTAAGTTTCAGGCTCACTTAGACTATTCAGTCCATTGTGATAGCTATACATAATGTTCTCAATGTTAAAGGCAATTTTATTTAAAATAAAGAAATTTTAATTAAAAGAAAATTTATAGTCTTTGTTTTAGAAATTAGTTTTTGTCATTAAATCTAAGTCAAACACCTTAGAAAATTGCCGTCCCTCCATTAGAGACGAATGTTCTTGAAGGAAGGCTTGGTTTCCTTAATTTAAAGAAAAATCTTTTTGGTTTAAAGAAATAATTTCTAAATTAATTGAGATTTTGAAAGTTTGGATCAAAGATAGAAAAGTTTCAAATCGGGGCTATGATATCTGATTTTGTTTTGTTTTTGAAAGTAAAAAATATATATTATATATGTTATTTCAAAATGAAAATTTCGGTAAATGAGATGCCTATCCAAACATCAATTCGATTGAAACTAAGTCTAAAGCCAGCGCTAATTTTAACTTATTTTTCTTTGCAAAAAAATATTTACTTGTAGTTAAAATTTATAATTTTTTGCGAAATTCTCCCCAATCCAATGAAATTTTCCTTTTTTGAAGTATGTCTCAAATATTTTAGGAACAAAACGTGGATATAAAGTTCAACAACCGTACATATAAGTTCAATAGGACATAAGGCGGAAGAAAATGTTCGTACGATTCCCAAAAACGAACTACTGTTTGTTTAAATGGTCATGATTTGATGGCAATGATTTTTTATACACTCCACCATAGGATGGGGGGCATATTAACTTTGTCATTCCGTTTGTAACACATCGAAATATTGCTCTAAGACCCCATATAAAGTATATATGTTCTGGGTCGTGTGAAACTCTGAGTCGATCAAGCATGTCCGTCCGCCCGTCCGTCCGTCTGTTGAAATCACGCTAACTTCCGAAGGAAACAAGCTATAGACTTGGCACAAGTAGTTGTTATTGATGTAGGTCGGATGGTATTGCCCATGGGCCATATCGGTCCACTTTTACAAATAGCCCCCATATAAACGGAACCCCAAATTTGGCTTGCCGATCCTCTAAGAGATTTGGTACATGGTGTTGATATATGGTATCTAACAACCATGCAAAAATTGGTCCATTTCGGTCCATAATTATATATAGCCCCCATATAAAGCGATCCTCGGATTTGGCTTGCGAACCCTCTAAGAGAAGCAAATTTCATCGGATCCGGTTGAAATTTGGTACGTGGTGTTAGTATATGGTCTGTAACAATCATGCAAAAATTGGTCCATATCTGTCCATAATTATATATAGCCCCCATATAAACCGATCCCCAGATTTGACCTCCGGAGCCTCTTAGAGGAGCAAAATTCATCTGATCCGGTTGAAATTTGGTACGTGGTGTTAGTATATGGTCTCTAACAACCACGAAAAAATTGGTCAATATCGGTCCATAATTATATATAGCCCCCATATAAACCGATTCCCAGATTTGGTTTGCGGATCCTCTAAGAGCAGCAAATTTCATCCGATCCAGCTGAAATTTAATACATGGTATTAGTATATGGTGTCTAACAACCACGAAAAAATTGGTCCCTATAGGTCCATAATTATATAGCCCCCATATAAACCGATCCCCAGATTTGACCTCCGGAGCCTCTTAGAGGAGCAAAATTCATCTGATCCGGTTGAAATTTGGTACGTGGTGTTAGTATATGGTCTCTAACAACCACGAAAAAATTGGTCAATATCGGTCCATAATTATATATAGCCCCCATATAAACCGATTCCCAGATTTGGTTTGCGGATCCTCTAAGAGCAGCAAATTTCATCCGATCCAGCTGAAATTTAATACATGGTATTAGTATATGGTGTCTAACAACCATGCAAAAATTGGTCCCTATCGGTCCATAATTATATAGCCCCCATATAAACCGATCCCCAGATTTGACCTCCGGAGACTTTTGCAGGAGCAAAATTTATCTGATCCAGCTGAAATTTAATACATGGTATTAGTATATGGTCTCTAACAACCACGAAAAAATTGGTCCCTATAGGTCCATAATTATATAGCCCCCATATAAACCGATCCCCAGATTTGACCTCCGGAGACTCTTGCAGGAGCAAACTTTATCCGATCCGGTTGAAATTTGGTACGTGGTGTTACTATATGGTCTCTAACAACCATGCACGAATTGGTCCCTATCGGTCCATAATTATATATTGCCCCCATATAAACCGATCCCCAGATTTGTCGTCCGGAGCCTCTTGGAGAAGCAAAATTCATCCGATCCGGTTGAAATGTGCAACGTGGTGTTAGTATATGGTCTCTAATGACCATGCAAAAATTGGTCGAAATCGGTCCATAATTATATAAACCCCATACAAACCGTTCTCAAGACTTGACCTCCGGAGCTTCTTGGAGAAGCAAAATTCATCCGATCCGGTTGAAATTTGCAACGTGGTGTTAGTATATGGCCGCTAATAACCATGAAAAAATTGGTCCATATCGGTCTATAGTTATATATAGCCGATCTCCAATCACACAAAAATTGGTCCATATCTGTTCATAATCATGGTTGCCACTTGAGCCAAAAATAATTTACCAAAATTTTATTTCTATAGAAAATTTTGTCAAAATTGTATTTCTATAGAAAATTTTGTTAAATTTTTATTTCTATAGAAAATTTTGTCAAAATTTTTATTTATAGAAAATTTTGTGAAAATTTTATTTCTATAGAAAATTTTGTGAAAATTTTATTTCTGTAGAAAATTTTGTTAAAATTTTATTTCTGTAGAAAATTTTGTCAAAATTGTATGTCTATTTTGTCAAACTGAATTACATACGTATTTGATCGATCTTTTTTGATTTAATATATACCACGTATGGACTTACATACAATTTAGAAGATGGTGTTAGGAGGATTTAAGATAACTTGACATCGGCAAGCGTTACCGCAACTTAAGTAATTCGATTGTGGATGGCAGTGTTTAGAAGAAGTTTCTACGCAATCCATGGTGGAGGGTACATAAGCTTCGGCCTGGCCGAACTTACTTTCGTATATACTTGTTTTAGTTCATATTTTCTTCTTCGGGCATTATATTTTCCTGAATTTAACAACATTTTGTGGAAAACTCAAAATGTGGAGCACAATTTAGTTCTATTTTCGCGCCATGTAGTTTATTCTTACTATAAAACAGTTTACTTTTATTCTGTACATAAATAAATATTCGGCAAACTTTAGAGGGAGAAAGTAGGGCGATGCCGTCTATTTTATACACTACAATACCTCTGATTTCAACAACTATATCTTGAAGCATGACTTTTAAAGTTGAGAATATAGACAATTTCGTTAGAACTCAATCAATAGTTTAACTCTAACTTAACTATATAAACCTATATCCGTTCCAGTGTCTTCAAATTCTCTTAAATGTCAATTGTATACAGGCTTAAATATTAGCGGAAAGACCTTTTACCACACACTAACTACACGCAAAGAAAAAAAACGTTTGGAAAACGTGTACCGCAAACGTTTTTCTTTTGTTAGAGTTTTTTGAATTGCTTCGAAAATTTTAAACTTTTGTCACCAAAAAAATTCGTTTCTTGCAAAATTTTTATTTTTTCAATAAAAAAAGTTATTTTTGAAACAACAACACAGTCCATTTCGTTTATATCAAACACTGTTCTTTTCTGACTTTAGGTCTTTAATAAGACACATTTTGCAGTTCAAAATTTAATACAGTACAATGTAATGTTGAACATTTTTTCGGAATCTTCCGAACATATCTGGAATATATGTAAATAATAAAAAAAAAAAAAAAACTTTGGTCGAAGCAGGGATCGAACCCACGACCCTTGGCATGCAAGTCGGACGTAGCAACCACTGCTCCACGGTGCCAAACTAAATGTTTTTTTCTGTTAAATAAACTTTGTTTATTCGGTTCGTGGGCGCCGCAAGCTATGCTATATAAATATAACTTATATGGCTAATTATCTATTGATGACCATAACAGGTACATAGCTCAGTGGTTAGTGTGTTGGCTTACAAAGTGCATGGTCCGCGGTTCGATTCTCCGTCCAGGCGAAAGGTAAAAAAAATTTAAAAATTTATAACATCGATTAATTTCTTCTACATTGTTGGTATTACAGGAAAAGGTGTTAAGAACTAAAAAACCTCGTGGATGTGAGAAAAATGTGAGGGAAAATGCAATTAGCAAGAAAACAATGTTTTTTTTTGAGTTAGTCTTTATGTTTTTACATCCTGGAAAAGAATAAACGTTTATCACAAAAAGTATATACTTTTCTTCCAAATACACTTCCTTACAGCGAAAAGCAAATGAGAAACGAACTTTGTTTGTCTAAAATTTCGTTTGGGAGGAAAGTATTATTTTTTTGCGTGTAATATATCATACAATGTAATATCTCATATGCATTCTATATTGGCAAAAGACTAATATTTATTTTGGTTGGCTACTCTGGCATAACCCAGTACTCCACCCACAAATTCTAAATGGGAGCACATTACATGTGAATCTTCAACACCATCGGGGAATATTAAATGTGAATGTGGGCACGACAACCGTAGAAACCAAGAAAAAATTTAGACCACAGTTAATAGTTGCCAGAGATGTTGTAGGGGAGTAACATTTGACTTTAGTCAACAGCAAATGTAAAACTGGAAAAATTTCCTCTTGTACATTTTTTTACCTTTTTTCCTTGCTTGTTCAATAAATATCTTTTCTGGCTCCCTGAAGTATGCAATGGCAAAATTCTCTAAGCTATATTCTATTATTACGGCTTTCCCCATGCAAAACATAACACTCGTAACTAAAAAGTGAGGCATTGAGGTATTTGTATTGAGTTCATCTTAACACACACACACACAAACGCAAGCAAACACATATAGATGCTTGCCAAAGAAGAAAGGTATACTGGCATATGCTTACGCATATGCTATGGTGTTTTTTTGTGTGTTTGGTTTTAGTTAGTTATTCACCCTTGATGTGTTGAAAGTTTTGAAGATTTTTATGAGCGTAGGTTCAGCATAGCGTCTATAGATGTACCATTTGCATTGATTGCAAGTAGATACAATGGAACTTTCAGTTTTTTTTCCAATTTTTCCTAACCTGACCTAGAAAATTTTCAGAGGTGTTGTTTCATTACCACATAGTTTTCGAAGTTTAGAAAATATTTTGATTTTTTTGTTGTTGTTATTTCATCATTTTATTTGACTGAAATGCATCGTGTTATTCTAACCAGGAAATGAAAAATTTTGCACAATTTTTCCAAAATTTTTATATAGACCTCGTTTCAGTGTACAATATGTGGTTTCTTTAGAATTGTTACCATAACAGTTTCTTTTTTTTTATAAATATTATTGCTGACTTTAATGTTCTGCCGCACAATAGCTTTTGTTAGTTTGTGTTATTACTTTTACTCACACCAGTTGAGCCATTATTTCTGGTCCTGGTGGTTACAGTGATGTTCAACACTTCCGGATGATTGAAATATTATTGAAATACATATCTCTTCTCTATGCGAAAGTGTTTTTCTCTACGATTGTGTAAGTGCACAGAAAACATTTTCTCGAAAATATTTCCAATTAAAATTCAATTTAATTTTCAAAAATATTCAAAGAAAATAATTATTGATTCAACAATATTTTTAATTGAAATAAAAATGAATTACAAACGTTATTAAAGGGTAATACGGTCACAATTTGGTCAATATAAACTTGACGTATTTCTTTCAATTTTGCATTTAAAAAACCTGAACACTCCTTATTTTGAAGGTGTGTCTGTAGAATGTTGCTCCTATTTTGATTTTGGAATTCACTCTTCAGTTGTCAAAATGCCGTCCAAGCAAGAAGAGCAGCGTATCAAAATTTTGCTCGCGCATCGCGAAAATCCGAGCTACTCGCACGCAAAGCTGGCAAAATCGCTAAAAGTTGCCAAATCAACCGTTACAAATGTAATTAAAGTATATGGGGAACGTTTGTCGACAGCCAGGAAGTCTGGATCGGGGGGAAATCGAAACCGGAAGCCGCTGAGACAACAAAGAGAGTTGCCGGTAGTTTCAAGCGAAACCCTAACCTCTCTCTCCAAGATGCCGCAAATAAGCTGGGTGTATCGTCTACAACCGTGCATCGAGCCAAAAAACGAGCCGAACTATCGACTTACAAGAAGGTAGTGACTCCAAATCGCGATGATAAACAAAATACGACGGCCAAAGCGCGATCCCGGAGGCTGTACACGACGATGCTGACGAAGTTTGACTGCGTGGTAATGGACGACGAAACCTACGTCAAAGCCGACTACAAGCAGGAGTTTTATACGGCAAAAGGAAGGGGAAAGGTAGCAGATATTTTCAAGCACATAAAACTGTCAAAGTTCGCAAAGAAATATCTGGTTTGGCAAGCCATCTGTACCTGTGGCTTGAAAAGCAGCATTTTCATAGCTTTCGGGACTGTAAACCAAGAAATTTACGTGAAAGAGGGTTTCAATAAACGTCTGCTGCCTTTCCTGAAGAAACACGGTTGTTCCGTACTGTTTTGGCCGGATTTGGCATCTTGCCATTACGGTAAAAAGACCATAGAGTGGTACGCCGCCAACAACGTGCAGGTGGTTCCCAAGGACAAGAACCCTCCCAACCCGCCAGAGCTCCGCCCAATTGAGAAATACTGGGCTATTGTCAAGCGGAACCTAAAGAAGACCAAAAAAACTGCTAAGGACGAGCAGCAGTTCAAGGCAAACTGGCTTTCTGCGGCGAAGAAGGTGGACAAGGTGGCTGTCAAGCGTGAGGCCCTGCAATTTGGATTTGGAAAAGCGAAAACCTAACTGAATATTTTTCCTGAATTTTATACTAAGTGAACTTGAAAAAGAAATTTAATCTAATTTTTTAAATAAACTATTTCACCGATTTACACGCATTTTCCCTTTTGATCGTATCACCCTTTAGTATCAATTGATTTTTTAATTGCCTTTGGATATTGATACTTTCATTTCTGTGATTGAAGACATTTCAATTAAAAAATAATTGGATCAATTCATTTCGTGATTGAATTCAAAAATTATTTTTTTTTGTGTGCGCATAAATATCGACCCATCAAAAGGAAAGAGCTTTCAAAAAAATAGTTTGGATCCCCAACTAGTGATCCGGAAGTAGTGCGAACTTCGATCATCTCCAATGAATTTTACATGGACTTGTCATATGGTGGATCCTTTGCATTGCGTTAGAAGTTGTTCTTTGGAAGTTCATTTGAATGCAGAAATTTAAAAGACGAAACCAAAAATGCCCTTCAAACGAAATGTTTGTGGAACAACTTCCACAAATATTTCTAAGTAATGTAACTGTGATAAGTGTCTGGTGGCCCATCATATACCGTATATGTATGAGAATAACCTGGATTCAATTATCCCGAGCATAGAGGACTGGGACAAAAATAGGATATACTTTGGAAATCTCAACATCTATACTGACGGCTCGAAAATGGCCGAGGGTACAGGCAGCGGAATATACTGCAAGGAGTTGGAACTTAAGGAGTCCTTTAAGTTGGACAATAAATGCAGTATTTTTCAGGCTGAGATATTTGCCATTGCAAAAGCTGGCGAACTTCTATCGATGAGGTCGTTATTTAGATGCGATATCACCATTTTCATCGATAGTCAGGCAGCTATAAAGGCCCTGGGCAATACGAACATAAGGTCGAAAGTAGTCAGCCGCTGTCGTAGAGAGCTTACGGTTCTCACTGGTACCCAGCATAATGTAACTCTATGCTGGACATTAGAGCATAACTGGGAATGAAGAGGCAGATGTACTGGCTAAGGAAGGCTCAGGTGGCACAGATAACTTTTTTTTTTTTTTTTTTTTTTTTTTTTTTTTTTATTTATTCAAAATATTATTGCATTACAATTCATAGTATGCCTCAGCGCCAACTTTGGCTTTGTAGAGGCTAGCTGGCAATTAACACTAGCAAAAATTTAATTTAAATTACATCCTATTAACAAATTCTATAGGTACAGATTTAATTTAATTTAATTACATTGGGTGTTTTAGTATGAAGTTATGCATGTTAAAACACTAGAAGTATTTCAATGTTGTTTATCAAATATGTTTTCAGTTTCTTCTTGAAGGAAGTTAATGCCGATATTTCCTTTAAATCAGCTGGAAGCATGTTATATTCGGTGGGACCAGTATATGATATACGTTGCTTGGTTAGTTCCAACCGACAACGAACAGTGCTTAGAGCATATGCTTGACGAGTCATTCTTTGTGTTATAGAGATATTCCTATTAAAGTTTATAGTGGGTGCTTCTACTCCTCGGATACTTTTATACATATACATATTTATTTGCTGTTTACAAAGACCTCTAATTGGCAATATATTCCTAGCATAATCTCTGTAAAGATCTATTGTACGAAATCTTCGTGGAAGATTGAACACAATCTTCAATGCCCTATTCTGTGCAGCCTGTAAAGATTTTAAAGATGCAATATTTCTTACTGCATAAATCATTGGTAAATAAGATAAATGTGCATGAATAAGAGAATTATAGAGCATAATTTTAGATTCGACGTTAAGTTTGCTTTTAAATTTGTGTAACATTCCTATACCAGCCGATATCTTCGACTTCATTTGATTTATATGACTTTCCCACAAAAGGTTCTGACACAGATTAACACCGAGGTATTTTACACTTTCAGACTCAAAAATCTCATTTCCATCTATATGTACACTGAGATTTGTATCATTTCCCAAAACATAAGGCCGAAATCTAATAAATTTTGTCTTAGTGGAATTTAATATCAATTTGTTAACTCTCAAATATTCACTTAACACAGAGGCATCATACTCGATCTGTGTTTTCAATACCTCCGGAAAATCGTAGTCATAAATAAGGCAAATATCATCCGCAAACATATATAATTTCCCGAAGAATTCAACATTCTTCAAATCGTCAATATAGACCTTAAATAACAAAGGTCCAAGCACGCTGCCCTGAGGAACTCCACATAAAACAGGAAGTACATCGCTTTTTTCTTCCCCAACTTGTACATACTGCCTCCTATTTTCTAAATAACTCCTGAATAGTAAAAGTGTGTTAGAAGATACCCCCATAACCTTCAGTTTCCTCAAGAGAATAGGATGATCCACCAACTCAAATGCTTTAGTCAGGTCAAAGAACACGCCAGCCACTCCTTTCCTCCCACTGTCCAGTCCATTACATATAGTATCGATTACATCAACTATACATTCTTTCGTGCCACTCCCCTTTCTAAAACCATATTGACGTCCAAATAGCAATCTATTATTCTCAAAATACTCAGTCAGCTGCATAAATATTATCTTTTCCAACACTTTACTAACAGTAGAAAGTGAAGATATTGGCCTGTAATTCTGAATCATAGTCTTGTCGTTGCATTTCGGTATTGGTATCACCCTCTGAATCTTTAATGCATCTGGAAAAACCGCGTCGTTGATCATGGTATTGAAAACCATAGTCAGAAATTGTGAAGTAGCATACTTTCTTATTAACAGTAAATTGGCCGTGATTCCATCATAGCCAGGGGCCCTATTCTTACCAATATTCTCCAAAACATTCTCAACAATATCTGACGATATTGGCTCAAGATCAAAGCTGCTATTCGATGGTGTTAATGTTCGAAAGATATTCACATCGTCAGACCTATATCTCGCCATCGCGGAACGTAAATGTGTTATTGTGTCCACAAAATATCGGTTAAAATGTGTGGCCTTATCCTGATCGGCTTTCAAAATAATATTATTCTCAGTCGAAATGTCTGGAATACCGGTTTTATCTCTACCTAATTGTCTGTTGAGAAAAGTCCATGTCTTCCTAATATCTCCTTTACATTTCCCTAAGTTATGCACGTAGTAATTATTCATTAAGTAATTACTACATTTCTTAACAACATTACTAATCCGCCTTAGCCTTTCATTCAAATCTTTATTGTTCCTATCCTTTCTTCTTTCCGACAAAAACTTTCTCTTTAACTTAATTAAAGATTCCAAACCATCGGTCATCCAAGGATTGATTTGACGCCTTACATCGACACGTACCAAAGAAGTTTTTGTGCTATGAACTAAAGCCGAAGAAAATACATCTATAAGATTGTTACACAAATTAGTACCGCTATTATCTCCATTTACAAACAAATGCAAATCAAGAAACTTCCCGAATTCATCATAATTTATGTTGCATCGCTTCTCATATAATGTTCTTAATTCCGGCATACATAACTTTAGATCACAAATGATGATATTGTGATCAGTAAGATTATTCTCAATAGAGCTTACTGATATAACTTGTCTCATATTACTGAATACACAGTCCAAGCAAGACAAACTTGCTGGTCTTGTAACAAGTTTGTGGCAAGGCAGAGCATTTGCTTCAGCAAAAACATCGATAAGAGCACTACTTTGATTATCACTTCTTAACAAGTTAATATTGAGATCACCCATAAAAATACACGGGGAGTTTCTAATATCGAATACAACTCTTCTTAGTTTACTAATTAGTGCCTTTATCGAACATTTTTGCGATCTGTACATAGAGAGTATTGTTAAGGGCTTACCATCTACATATATTGCAGGGAATTTCAAACCAATTATATCAACAAAATTATCACTTTGGTTGACTATAACCTCATACGAAATGTCTTCTCTAACGTATACTGATGTCCCACCGAATGAATCATACCTACAACAATGAATAACATTAAATCCTGCAATACCATACATATCAATAAAGTTTCTATTAAACCATGTCTCTTGAACACATATTATTGCAGGAAGTGTGGCTAACTCACACATATCTCTTTTAAATTTATTAAATTTATTAATCGATGAAATACTTCTAACATTCAAACACATTATTTTGAAAAAACTTATATTTAATTGAAAAAAATATTCATTAAACGATTTTATACTTTTAAAATAATTTACATTCATAACAGTTTATTATAAATATTAAACATTTCACAAAATTCAAGTTAATTTAGATAAGTTGATTAAGCATCTGAGCCATCATCGCATTCATCTTCAGAATCCAGGTCATGAGTTATAGTTATTCTTCTTTGCTTAGATACTGCTCCTCCACATTTGCATAAAATATTGTCAACATCACTCATTGTTTTTAAGATTATTGCTCTTGCATTGATGTCTTTCTTCACAAAAATGTTTCCATGCTTAGCAAAAACAAATTTATAACCCACATCTTTAAGGGATTTGGCGTAATTAAAAATCTGTAGCGATTCCTTACATAGGAAATCATTAACATATATCCCCTTCAGTTCATCAATCTGTTTCATTTTTGGTTTTTCGTCCATAAGCTTTTCTTTACTTTTCTTATTACAAAACTTCACAATTACAGATGATTTATTATTTGCTTTATTCGATTTGTTTACAAAATATGCTTCTTCTATATCTTCCTCGTTTATTTTGGCTCCTACTTTCTTTGCAATGTCCAATACAACATCAATAGCTTTTGTATTTTGAGTTTTTTCAATTCCGTTGATGACACAATCATTCTTGACACGCATTTCATTTAGATATTTTACCGAGGACTTCAATGTATTTACTTCTTCTTTCAATTTTTTATTCTCTTTCTCCAATGTCTCTATTTTCTTTTTGTTCATGACAACACCTTTCATTATCTCATCATACTGCGATGACATAAATTGCATAGTCTCTTTTATTTCACGTAATTGTGTAAGCTGAGCTTTAATCTCACTCAATTCACTTGTCACTGTTGTTTCGTTAGGAGAACAAAAGAAACATTTATACTCAAGAGAGAGATTGTTCACAAGTATGTCTATTTGCTTTTTATCCAACTTTGTGCAGAGAGTGTGGAGAGTTTTTTCACAAACATCGCATTGCATAGAATCTTCAGTATCAAGAATTGGAGTCTTACAATGTGCACAAATCACTTTGTTTTTATTGATACTCTTTCTTTGTTTTCCCGGCATCTTTCACAATGTTTATGTTCTACTTTCTTTCCGTTTTCATCCGGTGTATCACTTAATAAATAGAAAGGGCTGTCACGCTTAATATTTATTTTTTTATTAGAGAGCGATTTCACAAGTATAGAAACACGTCTTGACACAGTCAGGGTTGCCAACTTCATTTCGGACGTTTTTATTCCGCTTTCTTTGTCTATTTACAGGATCAATGGCAAATATGAAGATTTATGGAAGAGACGATGGGCTTCTTCTATAGGCTGTGAACAAACAAAACTGATATGGGACGAGAATAACATTAGGAACCCTAATCCTGATGTCATTGCAAAGAGAGGATGTGAGGTCGATAAGAGGCATCATAACAGGACACAACACTCTGGGAAAACATATGGTAGGGATCGGTCTAGCGAATTATGATATTTGTATGTGGTCTCTGGACCCCGAAGCTACGGAAGACTCATTTCACTTCCTGTGCCAGTGTCCAGCACTATCTTTCTTCAGAAGAAACAAGATACTGGGCTCTTATTTCTTTCAGACTATGACCGACTTGCGAGAATGAAGCCTGAGGAGTATTCTCGCCTTCATCGAGGCATCGGGGTGGGAGCCACCGTGGTGCAATGGTTAGCATGCCCGCCTTGCATACACAAGGTCGTGGGTTCAATTCCTGCTTCGTCCGAACACCAAAAAGTTTTTCAGCGGTGGATTATCCCACCTCAGTAATGCTGGTGACATTTCTGAGGGTTTCAAAGCTTCTCTAAGTGGTTTCACTGGAATGTGCAACGCCGTTCGGACTCGGCTATAAAAAGGAGGTCCCTTGTCATTGAGCTTAACATGGAATCGGGCAGCACTCAGTGATAAGAGAGAAGTTCACCAATGTGGTATCACAATGGACTAACCTAAGGTATCGGGGTGGAGGACCTAGGCGCGTTCGAAGGACACATTATGATAGAATGGACTCATTCCGGCCGGAGCGAGACAGACACAAAGAGGAAGATGGAAAGAAGTTTGAGGAACCGCAATGGACCAACTATCGTCTAAGTGGACACACATCCGTTAGTTCGGATTCGTGTCATCCTCCATAACCTAACCTAAGTGCTATTTTTCTTCAATTTTATTGTTCAAAAACAAAAATTGTCAGAAATAACATACAATTTTGGAGTCAATTTAAATTTGCTTGAACAGCTATCCTGAAAAAAACTTTATTTGAATTCAGGTTTTTGGTATTGATTCCTAGCTAAATATGCTGTTTCTTTAAAATAAAATAAATTTTTTAAGGAACTGTCTATCGATTTTTGGATTTTTCGTTTGGCTCGAGATCAGGAACTAATGAAAAATGCTGGTGTTATTGTTTTATTGCTTTCAACTAAAGTACACTTATTTGTGTTTTTGTGATTTTGTACCAGATTTCGGTTAATTTTTTCACAGTGATCTGTGTTGGTTTTTGAATTCATACGTTAGTCAGTGGGACTGAAGACAAAATATTGTCGTGAGGCCAAAGATTTCATTTCCCTAAAATACGTATTGGAATTTTGATTAGCATAGAAGACGCATTTCTCTAATATAAAGTTATTTTCCTTGTCCAAAAGTCGATAAACTTGGACCGATATAGCCCATCTTCGAACTTGACCTGCCTGCAAACAAAAAACGAATCTGTGCCAAATTTCAGGACGATAGCGCCATTATTGAAGGCTGTAACGTGATTACAACAGACAGACAGACGGACAGACGGACATGCTTATATCGTCTTAGAATTTCTCCCTGATCAAGAATATATATACTTTATATAGTCGGAAATCGATATTTCGATGTGTTAAAAACGGAATGACAAACTTATTATACCCCCGTCACTATTCTATGGTGGTGGGTATAAAAAAGCTTTAAACCGCTCATGCAAACTACTCAAAATAATTACTAGCCTATTTTTAAAGCTCTTTATCTTTAATCCACAGATTCAATATATCAGTTGATTTCAAGTTTACGACGTGGTTTACGATCAAATCTGACTATTCATATCACTTCGTTCTATAAAAGGAATGAAGAATATTTGTGTGCAGTGTTTGTATTTTCAAACAATCTTCGTTACATTTTCTACAAAAATGAAAACTTTTTCATTAGCTCACAATATCCTACCTGTAGATTCACAAAATGTTTCTGTTTAAAAATGAAATAATTATTTACATTTTATTTTATTTTAACCACGAACCACCACTGTGAATGCAAACGGGAGAGCAATGGCAGCTGCAGCAAGAATGTTTACAGAAAAATGCTTTCATACATTTGCGACTTCAAAACCATCAAACCCAAAGTCGAAAGTGTAAAGTCGAGAACAAGAAATGCTTCCTATATTTTTTCTGGCACAGTTTCCATTTATTTTGTTTTATTTTTCTTTCTTCAGTACATTTTTTTTTTACAAGTTTTCATTTTTTTCGTTCGAGAAAAAAAAATTGTGTTAAGTACATGGCTCTGATGATGGTGGTGAAGATTTTGTTTGCATTAGCATTTCTATTTTCTTTTTCATTGGCCAACTTTTCTAATGCACTTCCGTGATTTTCGAAAAAAAAAAAAACAAACAACATAATTTTCTTAATTTTTGTTTACGCAGCATAAACAGAAATAACTAGTGCTAGTTATTGTAAACATACCCATATTTATGCACATATGAACATATATATGATCATACGTTAAGTTGTTGAAAAGGAAATAAGTTTGCATGTATACGCAAGTTGCATACATACATATATTTCCATAATTTGTATAATTGCAAATAATTGCACTCGTATTGCCTTTTAAATGGGCTGCATATTTTATTAGGTTATACCGGAGCAAATATACCCCCAAAGATGTTTGCGGCGACTGGACATATCGCCCAACGGACATATCGCCCAACGGACATATCGCCCAACGGACATATCGCCCAAAATGATTTTTTGGCGCTATGACCTCCATCGCGCGCAACCCGTACGTAAACAAAATTTATTTAACAGAAAAATACATTTAGTTGGGCACCGTGGAGCAGTGGTTTCTACGTCCGACTTGCATGGCAAGGGTCGTGGGTTCGATCCCTGCTTCGACCAATTTTTTTTTGTTTACATATATTCCAGATATGGTCATAAAATTCAGAAAAAAATGTTCAACATTACATTCTACTATATTAAATTTTTACTATGAACTATAAAATGTGTCTTATTAAAGACCTAAAGTCAGAAAAGAACAGTGTTTGATATAAACGAAATAGACTGTGTTGTTGATTCAAAAATAACTTTTTTTATTGAAAAAATAAAGTGTATACTTTTTGAAGCAATTCAAAACAAAAGAAAAACATTTTTGGTACACGTTTTCCAAACGTTTTTTTTTTTCTTTGCGTGTATATACTTTATGGGGTCTTAGAGCAATACTTCTATGTGTTACAAATAGAATGACAAAGTTAATATACCCCCATCCTATCGCGGAGGGTATAAAAAAAAGAAATTGAAGTGGTAATGCAGGACACCCTATTTCATCTACATCGAACATAATTGTTTGTTTAATCAATGTTGCAATGATTATACAATTATTATGTTTATTTTGTGCACAATTTAAATAAATTTTATTTTATTTTTCGGATTGTGGCAATGCAAACTTCAATCTGGAGTACAAAGAAATGATAATTAAAGAAATTTTAATTAGATTTTATTTATGCCATCGAGAAATTGCACTATTGTTATATGGGAATAAATCAAGATAACACATTTGAATAGACTTTAATTTAAAGTACACTCTTAATTGCAATTTTAGCCAATAAATAAATCATTATACCCTTCATCACTACTGTGGCACAGGGTATAATAATCAAGGGTTTTGCCGTGATTTGCTTCAAATTTCGCACAAGGAGTACGTTTAGTAGTATCGGTAATTGTGCCAAATTTGGTTGAAATCGGTTCAGATTTAGATATGGCTCCCATATATATCTTCCGTCCGATTTGCATTCATATGGCCAGGGGGGCCAAAGTTATACTCCCATTTACGTGAAATTCCGCATAGATAGCAGAATTATTATTATAACTATACATGTCAAATTTAGTCAAAATCGGTTCAGATTATATGTAGCTCCCATATATACGTACACCAGAGTTGGGGAAATATGGTAGACTGTTACACATTTTCAGACCCATTTTCAATGGAAGTTTCCTACACTTAACTGGATAGCGTTAGCCGATTTAAATTTTAATTCTAGAGATTTTGTAGAAGTAAAAAATTGTCTCCTTTATATAGCTTCCAGCAAATGTGAAGTAGTTGAGATGGTAACACAAATTTTGGCCTTCAAAGGGGTGAAGGGTATAATATAGTCGGCTCCGCCCGACTTTAGACTTTACTTACTTGTTTTGTTTTCAAATTCTCCTATATTTCTCACTATAAACTGTATACGTGGCTAATAAATTGTATTAACCCTCAAGTGATTTGCTTTTGAATAGACCTAAAATCAATCAATCATTGAAGCGAATGAACATTTATATGTCAAGGTTGTTGTGTATGTATGCGAGATGGTGTACAATGATTTCCGCCAACGCATCTGTTAGAGATCATCATCATTCATAACACTAACACACCTACACTCCCATAGATGTTCTAGACTACGAATACGAATCCACAGTCATACAGCATCAAGGATTTCGACATTTTCAAGGTGCTAAGCCAAACAGATTTTTTTTTTGTTTACCATAAGGATGCTGGAACGCTTTTGTTTTTCGATGTTGTGACTAATTTGTCTCAGCTTTGTGGGTTTGGAGGTAATTTGTTTTCTTTGATTCTACTTTGATAGACATTTTCATTTCCTTTTGTTAATCATACACATATGCTTTTGTGCTGTACAAAGATTTTGGTAAGTTATGCAAATTCTCATCGACATTTATGACGTAAATTTTCTTTAGATGGATAATCTGATGGTAAAAGCTAAGGTATTTTGAAGTCACAGCCATGAATGTTTGAAGTCACAGCCATGAATGTTTCTTTTGTATATGAAAGTATGATATGGTTTTCATCATAGAAACACATGTCAGAGTCTTGTTGACTTTCTCACATTAGAAAGGGATATAAGAAATGGGCAACATTATTCCAAAACAATTACATACGGTGGTAGTTCGCTTAGACTGAGTGTTAAATATTAAACACCAAGGACCAAATATAATAGTAACAACGAAACGAAATAAAAACAAGTATATACGGCCGTAAGTTCGGCCAGGCCGAATCTTATGTACCCTCCACCATGGATTGCTTATGAACTTCTACGAAAGACTGCCATCCACAATCGAATTACTTGCATTCAAAAAAAGTGAACTCTCCATTTAACTAAAGCTTATTTAACTTTACTTTAATACATGGAATTATTATGTTTCGAGAAAGTTTCCTTTACTCTAATAATTTTTTGCGCACGTTAGTTAAATGCACTAAAAAAACGGGAAAAACTTATACACAAATGAAGTATAAAGATTTACGAAATTCGTACTTCTCACATAGTTCGTTATTTCTTTAAATTTGTAAATTTTACTACAAATGTGCCCATCTTGAACCTCGTATGGCACTAAAGATATTCTTGTATTTTTAAGTTCCAATTTTTTCCTTCAAACTACAAAATTTTTTCTTTAACAAGTGAAAAAAAAAATAATTATGTCTAATAAATTTTCTTGAATTTGTCGAAAAATATTTACTAATTTTTGTGATATCGGCGTGATGTTAGCGATTATAATTCTGTTTAGTTAAAATTTTCTAAAAATATTCAAAATTTTCTAAAATTAACAAAAAGTTTTCTTCCTGATCGGTGCACTGTTTATTCAGTGTGGGTTGTGGTAATGCTTGTCGTTGGCAAGGTATCCTAAAACTCCTTAATATCGTCCTCTAAAGGGGAGTTCGTCCATACGGGATATATATTAGGGAAAAAAGATTGAAAACCTATATAATTCAGTTCTTCAACGGTATGATTTTTGCGCGGTAAAAAAGAGGTAGAAGTGAAATATGGGAGTCGGTTTATATGGAGGCTATATATAATTATGAACTTACATGGTCCAATTTTTGTGTTACTAGCACCAAATTTTAGCAAGATCAACTGAAATTTGCTTATCCAGGAAGAAGTAGAATCTGGGGATCGGTTTATCTGGGGCCTATATATATAACTATGGATCGAAATGGACCACTTTTCGTGTGGTTAGCAAATTTCAGCCGAATCGGATGAAATGTGCGTCTTCAAGAAATTTGCTCTTCCAAGAGACTCCCGAGGTCAAATCTGGGAATCGGTAAATATGGGGGCTATATATAATTATCAACCGATATGGACCTATTTTTACATGGCTGTTATGGACCATATGCTAATATAACATACAAAATTTTAACCGAATCAGACGAAATTTGCTCCTCCAAGAGGCTCCGGAGGTCAAATCTGGGGATCGGTTTATATGGGGGCTATATATAATTATGGACCTATATGAACCAATTTTAGCTACAATGTTAGAGACCATATACTAACACCACGTACCAATTTATAAGAGGATCAAATGAAATTTGCTCCTCGGAGACGATCCGCAAAAAAATCTGGGGATCGGTTTATATGGGGACTATATATAATTATGGACCTATATGGACCAATTTTAGCACGAATGTGTGAGACCATATACTAACACCACGTACCAATTTACAACCGAAGCGTATGAAATTTGCTCCTTAGAGATGATCCGCAATACAAATCTGGGGATCGGTTTATATGGAGACTTTATATAATTATGGACCTATATGGACCAATTTTGACGCGAATGTTAGAGACCATATACTAACACCACGTACTAATTTACAACCGGATCGGACGAAATTTGCTCCTCGGAGATGATCCGCAAAACAAAATATGGGGATCGGTTTATATGGGGACTATATATAATTATGGACCGATACGGACCAATTTTTGCATGGATGTTAGAGGTCATATACTTACACCACGTATCAAATTTCAACCAGATCTAATAAAATTTGCTCCTCTTAGAGCCTCCGCATGCCAAATCTGGGGGGTCGGTTTATGTGGGGTTATACGTAAACGTGGTCCGATATGGCCCATTTGCAATACCATCCGACCTACATCAATAACAACTACTTGTGCCAAGTTTCAAGTCGATAGCATGTTTCGTTCGGAAGTTAGCGTGATTTCGACAGACGGACGGACATAACTAACATAGATCGACTCAAGATTTCACCACGTCCCAATATATATATGGTTAGGTTAGGTTATGTGGCAGCCCGATGTATCAGGCTCACTTAGACTATTCAGTCCATTGTGATACCACAGTGGTGAACTTCTCTCTTATCACTGAGTGCTGCCCGATTCCATGTTAAGCTCAATGACAAGGGACCTCCTTTTTATAGCCGAGTCCGAACGGCGTTCCACATTCCAGTGAAACCACTTAGAGAAGCTTTGAAACCCTCAGAAATGTCACCAGCATTACTGAGGTGGGATAATCCACCGCTGAAAAACTTTTTGGGGTTCGGTCGTAGCAGGAATCGAACCCACGACCTTGTGTATGCAAGGCGGGCATGCTAACCATTGCACCACGGTGGCTCCCTATATATATACTTTATGGAGTCTTAGAACAATATTTCGATGTGTTGCAAGCGGAATGACAAAGTTAATATACCCCCATCCTATGGTGGAGGGCAAAATAAGATTAAGCGATTTGGAGCTATATGCAGAGATGATGCTCAGTGGGAGTAAAGATGATTTTTTGAGAGTAAAATTCCTAGATGTTTTCTCCATAAAAAGTTAGCATAAAATTGTTTTATCCATCCCAGCCAGATCTATACTAAAGGCTGTCGGAAGGTTCATACGTCCGAACTGAAATATGCACAGTCAGGAGGTTATAGATTTGTATCTGGCTTTTTCTTTTCAATACCTCTATTGATCAATCTACTTTGTCCATAAAGCTCGAACAACAATTAATTGTAAATTAAAATATAATAGTTTTCTGTGAAAACTTCGAAGTGGCTTACTTGATAATATCAAGAATATTTGTTTGATTCGATGATATTTATCCCTGCCTTTATTGCCTTTAGACGTTTTGGTCAAACAGTCAGCTGCAACAATGGCTGTGCGGTTGAGCGAACTATCGCTGTGGTCGGAAAAAAGGCACGGTCACTGTTCGGGCCTCAAACACTCTGGCGAAACCACTTTTCGACAAAAAGATTGAAACTCTAATTCCCAATAGTGAGGCGCGGTGCACACAGACCCCAGGGAATAAACATATTATAGATTTCTACACTGATGGCTCCAAATTTGATGGGCAAGTGGGTTTCGGAGTATATTCTAAAGTCCTGGAAATTCGAATAGCCAAACGATTACCCAATCACTGTAGTGTTTTTTTTTTCAGGCAGAAATACTAGCAATAAGAGAGGTGGTGAATTGGCTGAAAAGTAATGTTCCAAAAAATGTGGGCATTAATATATACTCAGACAGTCAACCTGCAATAAAATCCTTGGATTCAGTGTTCCTTAACTCGAAAACGGCCATCGACTGCCGCAAATCTCTCAACGAGATGGCTGAGCAGTACAATATTCACCTAATAAATATGTGTGTGTGTGTGTGGACATAGGAACATACCGGGGAACTGCAAAGGGGCTGAGTTAGCAAGGCTAGGAACTTCCTTCCATATTCCGGGGGAAATAGAATCTGTTGCTATGCCTCTGGCTACCTGCAAGCTCTTACTGCTTGAGAATGTTATGATGGCAAATGTTCGCTGGGAAAATTGCAAGGGTTGTAACAACACCAAGCAAATGTGGCCCCATTTAAACTTATGGTGATTTCGATTGGTAAAAAATATGTTGCATATTTTACACCTTACCCCCATAAATCGAAAATTTTTGTTCGATTGGAAAATTCGGTGCAGCCTACCCAAAATGTGCACGTTCGATTGACGGAGTGCTACCCATCGCAAGAGCAAAAGTGTAACCCATTTTACACCGTAGCTAGTCTACGGTGCAGAGGGTTACACTTTCAATCAGATGTTGAAGACGCTTTTATTCTTCGACCTAAATAATAGCTTTGTTGCAAATACAAAAGAAAGTGCGTGACGCGTGTATTGTGGTTGCTTTTCAATTTCTTCAAAACAGCTGATTAATTTACCAAGAAGAAGCATATCAATAATTTAGTGCCGCGACAAAAAAAAATTCGATATTAAATATTTTTAATATAATAGCAAAATTTAAAAAGCACAAGCGTTTTTTTTGGCTAACACCACTGAAGATGCGCTATTGGAGAGTAGTTCTTCTGACGACGAGGAAGAAGTTACAACATCATTGCTTGGACGAGATGACCAACGGAGGATGTAATTTGTTCTCTGAAGTAGAAGTAAGATCATTAAAAAAATATAAAATCAAAAGTTTTTAACAATTTCCCTTAGTTCAAGAAAAATTTGCGTGTTAGTCGAGATTCCAATAATAGTTGGTAATAATAATCGAAATATTTCCGCCAAATTTCTTTTGTTTTGATTTTATATCAGTGTTGCACCTTTTTTGTTCGTTTTCACACGAAAACGGTGTTGTCATTGCAAGGGGTTTCGGCAACACTGTGGTAACACCATAAAATGTTGTACCATTTGTATGCAACAATTTTTTTTCCAAACGAAATCACCATTAAACGCACACTAGATATGCTAGTGTTCTCAAGACGTTAGATTTCACTCCTGTTATCCGCTGTAACGGGTCGCTGCCTAGTAGGTGATTTGGCAAAAACTATTGGCGCGAAGTATAATGACTACTGTATGAGCTGTTATGATGCGGAGAAAAATGAATCTTAAACACCCCTTGTGTGAGTGTCCTGCATTTTGTGTAAGGCGTTAGCGAATTTTAGGGGCATATAGCTTTAGATTACTGGCGGACCTGGAAGACTTTAACTTAAGCAGTCTGCAAATGTTTTTGGAACAATCTGGTTGGTTCAACAGAAGAAAATAATCGAGAAGGTTCAGCGGTTAAAACTAGAAGTGTCCATATGTAATAGGTACTTTTAGTTAATGTGGTATCACAATGGCCTCAATAGTCTAAGTGGGCCTGAAACTAACCTAACCTAACCTATCCCTCAAGATTATCAGTTAAAATAATGGCGATGACATCAGATTCTGGATATTTATGAAACAATTTTGTTTGAGATTTTGAGGGATTTCAAATGTACATAGCCTAAGCATGCAAGGAAATCTAATAAAACTCGGCACATTACTTTGCGGTTCTAAAATACCCTTAGTTTTCAAATTTAAAGCAAATCGTATAAAAATTGAGGAGGATGCAAAAATCCCATGAAGATAAATCAGGAGACCTGCCTATCACAGAAAAGAAAATTCACGAAAAATTTTCCAATTAAAGTCTTAATTGAAAAAAAAAAACTATTCAATTAAAAAAACTATTCAATTAAAAAATTTAATTGATGCAACAAATTTTTTAATTGAAATAAACAACAACCACAAAAATTAATAGTATCAGTTGATTTTTTAATTGGATCAATTAAATTTTTAATTGACTTTCAATTAATTTTTTAATTGATACTATAATTTCAATTAAAAAACAAGTATATACGGCCGTAAGTTCGGCCAGGCCGAAGCTTATGTACCCTCCACCATGGATTGCGTAGAAACTTCTACTGAAGACCGTCTTCCACAATCGAATTATTTGGGTTGCGGTAACTTTTGCCGATAACAAGGTATCTTAAAGCTTCCTAATACCGTAATATATACCAATTAGTCCATAGAAATAAAATTTTGCTAGATTATTTTTGGCTCGAGTGGCAAGCATGATTATGAATCGATATGGACCAATTTTTGTGTGATTGGGGATTGGCTATATATAACTATAGACCGATATGGACCAATTTTGGCATGGTTATTAGCGGCCATATATTAACACCACGTTGCAAATTTCAACCGGATCGGATGAATTGTGCTCGTCCAAGTGGCTCTGGAGTTCAAATCTGGGGATCGGTTTATATAGGGGCTATATATAATTATGGACTGATATGGACCAATTTTTTAATGGCTCTTAGAGACTATATACTAATACCATGTACCAAATTTCAGCCGGATCGGATGAAATTTGCTTCTCGTAGAGGATCCGCAAACCAAATCTGGGAATCGGTTTATATGGGGGCTATATATAATTATGGACCGATATGGACCAATTTTTGGATGGTTGTTAGAGACCATATACTAACACCACGTACCAAATTTCAACCGGATCGGATGAATTTTGCTCCTCTAAGAGGCTCCGGAGTTCATATCTGGGGATCGGTTTATATGGGGGCTATATAAAATTATGGACCGATATGGACCAATTTTTGCATGGTTGTTAGAGACCATATACTAATACCATGTACCAAATTTCAGCCGTATCGGATGAAATTTGCTTCTCTTTGAGGCTTCGCAAGCCAAATCTGGGGATCGGTTTATATGGGGGCTATATATAGTTATGGACCGATGTGGACCAATTTTTGCATGGTTGTTAGAGACCATATACTAACACCATGTACCAAATATCAGCTGGATCGGATGAAATTTGCTTTTCTTAGAGCACTCGCAAGCCAAATTTGGGGGTTCGTTTATATGGGGGCTATACGTAAAAGTGGACCGCTATGGCCCATTTGCAATACCATCCTACCTACATCAATAACAACTACTTGTGCCAAGTTTCAAGTCGATAGCTTGATTCGTTCGGAAGTTTGCGTGATTTCAACAGACGGACGGACATGCTCAGATCGACTCAGAATTTCACCACGACCCAGAATATATATACTTTATGGGGTCTTAGAGCAATATTTCGTGGAGGGTATAATTAATTGCATCAATTAATTTCGTGATTGAATCAGAATTTTTTTTGTGTGTATATGGACACTCCACCAAACCTGGCGGACCCTTTTTTGGACAAAATTCACACACAAAAAAACTGAATTCTCTATTTCACTAAAGCCAGTTCAACTTTGTTTTTTTAATTCATGGAATTATTATGTTTCGAGAAAGATTCCTTTTCTCTAATAATTTTTTTCCTACGTTAGTTAAATGAACTAAAAAATGGGGAAAAATTATACACAAATTAAGCAAAAAGATTTACTAAATTCGTACTTCTCACAAAATAGTTCATTATTTCTTTTAAATTGTAAATTTTACCAAAAATGTGTCCATCATGAACTTCGTTTGCAACTAAAGACATTCATGCATTTTTGAACTCCAATTTATTCCTTCAAACTACAAAAATTTCTTTAAAAAATATTTACTTATTTTTATGATATCGGCATGATGTTAGCGATTGTAATACTGCTTAGTTAAAATTTTCTAAAAATATTAAAAATTTTAAAAATAACAAAAAGTTTTCTTCCTGGTGGGTTCACTGTTTTTTCAGTGCAGCATTTGATATTTAATATTTAGAAATTGGCCCATATCGATCCATAATTATATATAGCCCCCATATGAAGAGAACCCCAGATTTTACTTAAGTCTCCTGAAGGTGGAAATTTCATTCGATCCGGTTGAAATTTGGCCCTCTAAGTACTATAAGAAAATTAATTCATAACGCTTCATAATTACTAATAGACACGTCGATATAAATCGATTTAGAACTAAATTGGCTTAAATGTATATACGAGTATATACGAGTAATCTGCCTTTTTTATGTAACTCCATATGGGCTGACTTATAATTTAAAAGTCTTTGTCTTTTAAAAGTTACCAAGATTCAGGATATTTAATGAATGACAGTTTATTTATTAGAATTTTGTATGCCAAATCAATCTACGATTAAAGGCGCAATATTCGATCTGCGCCATGTATATATTTTTATACCCTGCGCCACACTATGGAACAGGGTATTATAAGTTAGTGTATATGTTTGCAACACCCAGAAGGAGACGAGATAGACACATGGTGTCTTTGGCAAAAATGCTCAGGGTGGGCTCTTGAGTCGATATAGCGATGTCTGTCTGTCCGTGAACACATTTTTGTGATCAAAGTCTAGGTCGCAGTTTTAGTCCAATCGACTTCAAATTTAGCACAAGTATGTCTTTTGGCTCAGAATAGATCCCCATTGATTTTGGAAGAAATCGGTTCAGATTTAGATATAGCTCCCATATATATCTTTCGCCCGATATGGACTAATACGGTCCCAGAAGCTAGAGTTTTACCCCAATTTGGTTGAAATTTTGCACTAGGAGTACAATTAGTAGTGTAGTCAATCATGCCAAATTTTATTGAAATCGGTTCAGTTTTATATATAGCTCCCATATATATCGTTCGCCCGATTTACACTCATGTGACCACAGTGGCCAATCCTTTACACCGATTCAATTGAAATTTTGCACTGGGGGTAGAATTAGCATTATAGCTATGCGTGCCAAATTTGGTTAAAATTGGTTCAGATTATATCTAAATCTCCCATATATAGCTTGCGGCCGCTTTACACTCAATTTTTTTGCTCCGATTTAGTTGAAATTTTTCACAGGGTGTAGAATTAGCATTGTAGCTATGCGTGCCAAATTTGGTTGAAATCGGTTCAGATTTCATATATAGCTTTCGCCCGATTTACACTCATATTTCGCACAGGGAGTAGAATTAGCATTGTAGCTATGCGTGCCATATTTGGTTGAAATCGGTTCAGATTTAGATATGGCTCCCATATATAGCTTTCGCCCGATTTACACTCATAGGACCACAGAGGCCAATTTTTTGCTCCGATTTAGTTGACATTTGGCACAGGGAGTAGAATTAGCATTGTAGCTATGCGTGCCAAATTTGGTTGAAATCGGTTCATATTTAGATATAGCTCCCATATATATGTTTTTCTGATTTCGACAAAAATGGTCAAAATACCAACATTTTCCTTGTTAAATCGCCACTGCTTAGTCGAAAAATTGTAAAAATGACTCTAATTTTCTTAACTTCTAATACATATATATCGAGCAATAAATCATAAATAAACTTTTGCGAAGTTTCCTTAAAATTGCTTCAGATTTAAATGTTTCCCATATTTATACCCAGGCGTATTATTTTACTAACATTGTGTTCCACCCTAGTGCATTAGCCGACTTAAATTTTGAGTCTATAGATTTTGTAGAAGTCTATCAAATTCTGTCCAGATCGAGTGATATTTAAATGTATGTATTTGGGACAAACCTTTATATATAGCCCCCAACACATTTGACGGATGTGATATGGTGTCCAAAAAATTTAGATCTACAAAGTGGTGCAGGGTATAATATAGTCGTCCCCGCCCGACTTTAGACTTTCCTTACTTGTTATTTTTGAAGTACCTTCCTTTTAACCCTTTACCACTTCATATATGCTAGCCCTGCTGATTGATGATTTCTTAAGAGCTAAGTAAGATCACGTATTCCTTTTTATGTGTGTGAGTAAAAGATTTTTCAATCCGAATGCCTGTAGATTTGAAAATTTTTCATTACGAATGTCAATGGATTTGAATTCGAAAAATGTTCATTATGGTACGTGAGCAGCCATAGATGTACAGGGAATTTTCTTTAATGAACCAACGCATATTTGTTTCACTGTCTGTTTCAATTTTATGGCAAATGTCGCCATAACTACAAAACCTTTTATTGTTGGTGTTTGTTTGTCAGTTTAACGTGAGCAATTTGTAATTCTAACTCGTAGGCAATTTAAATGTGATATTTGGGTACAAAAAAATATTTTAAATATCCATCAAAGAATGTGTTCACTTCAGCATATTAAATTTCAGAAAAATTTAATTTTTTTTACTGCAAGAAAAACTTAAACTTAATGAGAAGGTTGTCTTTCTTTTCATTTTGGCAAGAAGAAATGGAGACTGTCTCTTTATTGGAAGAGGGAGCCACAGTGGTGCAATGGTTAGCATGCTCGCATACACAAGGTCGTGAGTTCGATTCCTGTGTCGACCGAACACCAAAAAAGCTTTTCAGCTTTTTGGATTATCCCACCTCAGTAATGCTGGTGACATTTCTGAGGGTTTCAAAGCTTCTCTAAGTGGTTTCACTGCAATGTGGAACGCCGTTCGGACTCGGCTATAAACAGGTGGTCCCTTGTCATTGATCTTAAAATGGAATCGGGCAGCACTCAGTGATAAGAGAGAAGTTCACCAATGTGGTATCACAATGGACTGAATAGTCGAAGTGAGTCTGATACATCGGGCTGCCACCTAACCTAACCTTTATTGGAAGAATCTGTTAAAAATACTTTCCGTCTTCGATAGTATGGTAAATAATAATAAACTTCAAGCTCATTTTTATCAACAATTATTAATTGGAAAAGTAAATATGTAATAAGGTTCATGAAAATAAATTGTGGTATTAATACAACAGTTAAAGTTATTTTAATTTCATTGCAGACTAATTTGTCGTCTTGATTTTATGCTCCATGAATAAGTAGATAGTGAGACAATTGTACTTGAGTTTTGCTTTTCATTCATGTTGTCTATTTACTCGCTGTCTCTCTCACACTCTCTTTAAATTCTAAATATGTGGAATTAGTTGAATAAGTAGGCCAAAATAGGAGGAGAAAACTTGTAAGCGTTTTTAAGAACTAAGTGGTGTTATATTTGCTAGCTTAGATTTTTTTTGCAATTCCTCCTATTTATCCAACAAGTGCAAACCACTTGTGTTGTTCCAATATACTGGTAGTGCATGTACACATTGAAAAAAAAACATGCCCGTTTCCAAAGATATTGTCTTTAATGGTTAAAGTATTGATTCCGAGCCAAAGACGCGAAGCAAAATTCTGATTCGTATTTTAAGGACATGAAATCTTTAGTCTCACGACAATATTTTTTTTTCAGTGTAGTGTTTAGGTTATGTTAGGTATAGTGACAGTCCGATATTTCAGGCTCACTTTGACTATTCAGTCCATTGTGATACCACAGTTATAGAACTTCTCTCTTATCACTGAGTGCTGCCCGATTCTATGTTAAGCTCAATGACAAGGGACCTCAGTTTTATAGACGGTCCGAACGGCGTTCCACGTTGCAATGGAGAAGCTTTGATTGGATTATCCCACCAGCATTACTGGGTTTGAACCCACGATCCTGTGTGTGCAAGGCGGACATGCTAATCATTGCACCACGGTGGATCCCACTATAGTGCTGTGTTTACAATATCAGCATGATATTGATTACTTAGAAAAAATTAATAAAATGTGCATACTCAAAAAAACATGTCAAGGAAATTTTTATACCCTAAACCACATAGTGGTCAGGGTATAATAAGTTTGATCTGCCAAAAAATGTGCCTACCAGAAATATTGATTTTAGACCCCATAAAATATATACCGATCGACTCAGAATCACCTCCTGAGTCGATCTAGCGCTTGGTGTCCGTCCGTCCGTCTGTCCATGGATTCCGGTCGCAATTATTAACCGATTTCGATGAAATTTGATACAGGGAGTTTTTTGGGCACAAGGACGAACGCTATTGAATTTGGAAGAAATCGGATCAAATTTAGATATAGCTCCCATATATATGTATCGCCCGATTTCGACAAATGGGGTCACGTTGCACTTTTTTACTAACCGATCGTCGTCAAATTAAGCACAAAATAAACTTCTGCATCACCCTTTAAGTCTGCAAAATTTCATCGAAATCGGTTCAGATTTAGGTATAGATCCCATATATATGTATCGCCAGATTTTGCCAAATTAGGTCATAAAAACCCCTATTTATCAACAGATCTTACTCAAAGTTGGCTAAATGTAATCTTCTATAGCACTGTATAACTATATGTGTAAAAAATAATCGAAATTTGTTCAGATTTAGATATAGCTCCCATATATATGTACCGCCCGATTTTTCAAAATTTCGCCATAAAACCCTTATTTTTCAACCGATCTTACTCAAGTTTGGCTAAATGTAATCTTCTATAGCACTAACTATATGTGCAAAAAATCATCGAAATCGGTTCAGATTGAGATATAGCTCCCATATATATGTATAGCCCGATTTTCCCAAATTTGGCCATAGAACCCTTATTTATTATCCGATCTTACTCAGAGTAGGCTAGATCCAGTCCTCTATAGTACTAACGGTATGTGCAAAATTTCATTGAAATCGGTTCAGATGTAGATATAGGTCCCATATAAAGGGTGATTTGTTAAGAGCTTGATAACTTTTTTAAAAAAAAAAACGCATAAAATTTGCAAAATCTCATCGGTTCTTTATTTGAAACGTTAGATTGGTCCATGACATTTACTTTTTGAAGATAATTTCATTTAAATGTTGACCGCGGCTGCGTCTTAGGTGGTCCATTCGGAAAGTCCAATTTTGGGCAACTTTTTCGAGCATTTCGGCCGGAATAGCCCGAATTTCTTCGGAAATGTTGTCTTCCAAAGCTGGAATAGTTGCTGGCTTATTTCTGTAGACTTTAGACTTGACGTAGCCCCACAAAAAATAGTCTAAAGGCGTCAAATCGCATGATCTTGGTGGCCAACTTACCGGTCCATTTCTTGAGATGAATTGTTCTCCGAAGTTTTCCCTCAAAATGGCCATAGAATCACGAGCTGTGTGGCATGTAGCGCCATATTGTTGAAACCACATGTCAACCAAGTTCAGTTCTTCCATTTTGGCAACAAAAAGTTTGTTAGCATCGAACGATAGCGATCGCCATTCACCGTAACGTTGCGTCCAACAGCATCTTTGAAAAAATACGGTCCAATGATTCCACCAGCGTACAAACCACACCAAACAGTGCATTTTTCGGGATGCATGGGCAGTTCTTGAACGGCTTCTGGTTGCTCTTCACTCCAAATGCGGCAATTTTGCTTATTTACGTAGCCATTCAACCAGAAATGAGCCTCATCGCTGAACAAAATTTGTCGATAAAAAAGCGGATTTTCTGCCACTGATTTTGGTAATAAAATTCAATGATTTGCAAGCGTTGCTCGTTAGTAAGTCTATTCATGATGAAATGTCAAAGCATACTGAGCATCTTTCTCTTTGACACCATGTCTGAAATCCCACGTGATCTGTCAAATACTAATGCATGAAAATCCTAACCTCAAAAGAATCACCCTTTATGTATCGCCCGATTTTGAAAAATTTGCCCCTAATAACCTTATGTTTGACCATAGAGGCCTCATTTCATAACTGATCTCACTCAAATTTTGCACAAAATAACCTTTTGTGGTATTAATCAAACCTGCAAAATGTTATGCAAATTGGTTCAGATTTACATATAGCTTCCATATATATGCATCGCCCGATTTTCTCAAATTTGGCCATAATACTTTTATTTATTAACCACACGCTCACAAAAAATCGCTTCTGTAACATATACTCCCAAACATATTTTGCTTCAAGCATATACATTTGCGGGTATTGCCCAAACATTTATATGTTTGATCTCTTCCAATATATAATATGTTTGAAGGCATATTGGTCTAAACAATATATGTTTGGGTAGTCTAAGTTCCAAACATTTTGTATTTTTGCATCCAAATTCAATAATGTTGTATTCCAAAAAACAATATGTTATTATGTGAACATATAATATGTTTGGAAGCATTTTGCACCCAAAAATATTATATGCTTAAAAAAAATTCTCCCAAACAATATTGTGGTCAAAATTTTATTTATTTATATATTTACAATCATAATGAATTATGAAAATAAACAGGTAATATAGGTGCTAACAACATAGGTTTTCGACCTGAATGCTCAAAATTTTGTTTCTGCCCAATTGTATATTCCCCCACATCTTTCTCACTTCCACGAGATTTTTTAGTTCTTAGCACCTTTTTCTGTAGTACAAACATTGTAGAAGAAATTATTCAATTGTATGATTTTTTTTATTTTAATTTTACCTTTTGCCGGACGGGGATTCGAACAGCGGACCACACAGTTTGTAAGGATCAAAGAAGTAGCAGATCAATTGCCCAAGGAAAAATAAAATGTTAATTTTGTAATAACAAGCAACAACCACCAACTTAATTCAATATCGCTCCCTGTTAAATAGCGCTCCAAGCTACTAAACACATATATGTTTATAGGCTATTTCTAAATTAATATATGTTTGCATCCAAGCATATTATATTTACAAACATTTTATGTCCCAAACATAATATGTTCTAATATATTAACATATATGTCCCAAACATGTTATGCTAGTTTATGAACATTATATGCTTGCACTCAAAAATATTGTGTTTAAAAATTTGTGTTCCAAACATATAATGTTTATAGCCAAACATATGAAAAACAGTCTTTTTCATCCGTGCAATGTTACTTAGGTTAGGTGCAATATCAACTACAGCCAGTGTTGCTAGAAGTAGGGGAAATTCCCTATATGTAGGTTTTTTTCTAATATTTAGCGTCTTGTAGGGACGTAGGGCCACAATGTAGGGAAATTTTCACTCAACACAATTTGTAATAATTTTTATATTTTGGTGGCTCTAGAGGAGGAAATTAGAAGCCGGCAAGGCTTGATCTTTAACAATGTGTGGTAACAAAAGTTACCACTCGTGCCAAAAACAAAATCTAACAAAATTTGAAGATTACCACAAATCTACCAAACAAATATTCCTATAGAAATTTTTGTCAAAATTTTATTCCTGTAGAAAATTTTGTCAACATTTTATTTCTGTAGAAAATTTTGTCAAAATTTTCTATAGAAATTTTTTTTCAAAATATAATTTCTATAAAAACTTTTTGTCATAATGTTATTTCTATGGAATTTTTTCTCAAAAATTTATTTCTATAGAATTTATTATCAAAATTTTATTTCTAAGAAAAATTTCTCAAAAAAATTTGTTTATAGAAATTTTTTCCAAAATTTTATTTCTATAGAGCTTTAACAAAAAAAAATACTATTTTTGGTAGAATTATACCAACTGTGGCAACCTTGGTGGTAATACAAATTTATTTTCTAGGTTATATACGTTGCATTTTCATGTTTTAAGATAACAAAGTACTTAGAACCATTTTTGTTTTGTAAAATTTGTTTAAATTTAACGAAAATATTGTAGGGAAAATTGTTTGGGAATGTATGGGAAAGCAGGGAACTTTTTTTGTCCTTGTAGGGTAAACCGAGAATTTTCCCTGGACCTATATCAATTTTACCCTACAAATGCTTATGATTACTAATTCAGTAAGAGTGGTTTAGAGTATAATATAGTCGGCCCCTCCCGACTTTCTACTTTACTCACTTGTTCTTATTAAAATTTGAATTGAGTTTTAAAAATATTCAATCAAAGATTTAATTGAATCAACTTTTTTTTTAATTGAAAAAAAAAATCAATTACAAAAACTAGTTGTATCAATTCATGTTTTAATGGGATTAGTTAATTGTTTAATTGACTTTTGTGATTGATACTATCATTTTGTGATTGAAGAGATTTCAATAAAAAATTAATTGGTTAATTTCGTGATTGAAGACAATATATATATTTTTTGTATTATTTGAAAGCCAACGTGGAGATCGATTTGTCCATAAAATTGGTCTCGTAACTTAAAATTTTAGAAAAGTACCAGAATTTGAATATATATTGTATTTATATATCATAATTTGTTTTGAAAATGATTTTTAACCCTAGCTTTGGCACTATATACAAATGTAAATATTTCATTTTTGACACTCTTGCCATTTCAACAATATTTATCCAATTTTTATGAAATTTGGACTCAGTGGCTAATTTTTCGTGCTCTTTCATAATATGTACAAATTTAACAATATTTTTAACAATATGGCAATTTTTCAATAATTTTTTTATTTTTCTTAAAAATCTGCCACTATTTACAAATGTATTGAATTATTTCATATGAAAATAATACAAATAAAAGAAGAGGAAATACAAACTTAAAAAAAAAAAAAAAAAAAAAAAAAAAAATATATATATATATATATATATATATATATATATATATATATATATATATATATATATATATATATATATATATATATATATATATATATATATATATATATATATATATATATATATATATATATATATATATATATATATATATATATATATATATATATATATATATATATATATATATATATATATATATTTTTTTTTTTTTTTTTTTAAGTTTGTATTTCCTCTTCTTTTATTTGTATTATTTTCATATGAAATAATTCAATACATTTGTAAATAGTGGCAGATTTTTAAGAAAAATAAAAAAATTATTGAAAAATTGCCATATTGTTAAAAATATTGTTAAATTTGTACATATTATGAAAGAGCACGAAAAATTAGCCACTGAGTCCAAATTTCATAAAAATTGGATAAATATTGTTGAAATGGCAAGAGTGTCAAAAATGAAATATTTACATTTGTATATAGTGCCAAAGCTAGGGTTAAAAATCATTTTCAAAACAAATTATGATATATAAATACAATATATATTCAAATTCTGGTACTTTTCTAAAATTTTAAGTTACGAGACCAATTTTATGGACAAATCGATCTCCACGTTGGCTTTCAAATAATACAAAAAATATATATATTGTCTTCAATCACGAAATTAACCAATTAATTTTTTATTGAAATCTCTTCAATCACAAAATGATAGTATCAATCACAAAAGTCAATTAAACAATTAACTAATCCCATTAAAACATGAATTGATACAACTAGTTTTTGTAATTGATTTTTTTTTTCAATTAAAAAAAAAGTTGATTCAATTAAATCTTTGATTGAATATTTTTAAAACTCAATTCAAATTTTAATAAGAACAAGTGAGTAAAGTAGAAAGTCGGGAGGGGCCGACTATATTATACTCTAAACCACTCTTACTGAATTAGTAATCATAAGCATTTGTAGGGTAAAATTGATATAGGTCCAGGGAAAATTCTCGGTTTACCCTACAAGGACAAAAAAAGTTCCCTGCTTTCCCATACATTCCCAAACAATTTTCCCTACAATATTTTCGTTAAATTTAAACAAATTTTACAAAACAAAAATGGTTCTAAGTACTTTGTTATCTTAAAACATGAAAATGCAACGTATATAACCTAGAAAATAAATTTGTATTACCACCAAGGTTGCCACAGTTGGTATAATTCTACCAAAAATAGTATTTTTTTTTTTGTTAAAGCTCTATAGAAATAAAATTTTGGAAAAAATTTCTATAAACAAATTTTTTTGAGAAATTTTTCTTAGAAATAAAATTTTGATAATAAATTCTATAGAAATAAATTTTTGAGAAAAAATTCCATAGAAATAACATTATGACAAAAAGTTTTTATAGAAATTATATTTTGAAAAAAAATTTCTATAGAAAATTTTGACAAAATTTTCTACAGAAATAAAATGTTGACAAAATTTTCTACAGGAATAAAATTTTGACAAAAATTTCTATAGGAATATTTGTTTGGTAGATTTGTGGTAATCTTCAAATTTTGTTAGATTTTGTTTTTGGCACGAGTGGTAACTTTTGTTACCACACATTGTTAAAGATCAAGCCTTGCCGGCTTCTAATTTCCTCCTCTAGAGCCACCAAAATATAAAAATTATTACAAATTGTGTTGAGTGAAAATTTCCCTACATTGTGGCCCTACGTCCCTACAAGACGCTAAATATTAGAAAAAAACCTACATATAGGGAATTTCCCCTACTTCTAGCAACACTGGCTGTAGTTGATATTGCACCTAACCTAAGTAACATTGCACGGATGAAAAAGACTGTTTTTCATATGTTTGGCTATAAACATTATATGTTTGGAACACAAATTTTTAAACACAATATTTTTGAGTGCAAGCATATAATGTTCATAAACTAGCATAACATGTTTGGGACATATATGTTAATATATTAGAACATATTATGTTTGGGACATAAAATGTTTGTAAATATAATATGCTTGGATGCAAACATATATTAATTTAGAAATAGCCTATAAACATATATGTGTTTAGTAGCTTGGAGCGCTATTTAACAGGGAGCGATATTGAATTAAGTTGGTGGTTGTTGCTTGTTATTACAAAATTAACATTTTATTTTTCCTTGGGCAATTGATCTGCTACTTCTTTGATCCTTACAAACTGTGTGGTCCGCTGTTCGAATCCCCGTCCGGCAAAAGGTAAAATTAAAATAAAAAAAATCATACAATTGAATAATTTCTTCTACAATGTTTGTACTACAGAAAAAGGTGCTAAGAACTAAAAAATCTCGTGGAAGTGAGAAAGATGTGGGGGAATATACAATTGGGCAGAAACAAAATTTTGAGCATTCAGGTCGAAAACCTATGTTGTTAGCACCTATATTACCTGTTTATTTTCATAATTCATTATGATTGTAAATATATAAATAAATAAAATTTTGACCACAATATTGTTTGGGAGAATTTTTTTTAAGCATATAATATTTTTGGGTGCAAAATGCTTCCAAACATATTATATGTTCACATAATAACATATTGTTTTTTGGAATACAACATTATTGAATTTGGATGCAAAAATACAAAATGTTTGGAACTTAGACTACCCAAACATATATTGTTTAGACCAATATGCCTTCAAACATATTATATATTGGAAGAGATCAAACATATAAATGTTTGGGCAATACCCGCAAATGTATATGCTTGAAGCAAAATATGTTTGGGAGTATATGTTACAGAAGCGATTTTTTGTGAGCGTGTGGTTAATAAATAAAAGTATTATGGCCAAATTTGAGAAAATCGGGCGATGCATATATATGGAAGCTATATGTAAATCTGAACCAATTTGCATAACATTTTGCAGGTTTGATTAATACCACAAAAGGTTATTTTGTGCAAAATTTGAGTGAGATCAGTTATGAAATGAGGCCTCTATGGTCAAACATAAGGTTATTAGGGGCAAATTTTTCAAAATCGGGCGATACATAAAGGGTGATTCTTTTGAGGTTAGGATTTTCATGCATTAGTATTTGACAGATCACGTGGGATTTCAGACATGGTGTCAAAGAGAAAGATGCTCAGTATGCTTTGACATTTCATCATGAATAGACTTACTAACGAGCAACGCTTGCAAATCATTGAATTTTATTACCAAAATCAGTGGCAGAAAATCCGCTTTTTTATCGACAAATTTTGTTCAGCGATGAGGCTCATTTCTGGTTGAATGGCTACGTAAATAAGCAAAATTGCCGCATTTGGAGTGAAGAGCAACCAGAAGCCGTTCAAGAACTGCCCATGCATCCCGAAAAATGCACTGTTTGGTGTGGTTTGTACGCTGGTGGAATCATTGGACCGTATTTTTTCAAAGATGCTGTTGGACGCAACGTTACGGTGAATGGCGATCGCTATCGTTCGATGCTAACAAACTTTTTGTTGCCAAAATGGAAGAACTGAACTTGGTTGACATGTGGTTTCAACAATATGGCGCTACATGCCACACAGCTCGTGATTCTATGGCCATTTTGAGGGAAAACTTCGGAGAACAATTCATCTCAAGAAATGGACCGGTAAGTTGGCCACCAAGATCATGCGATTTGACGCCTTTAGACTATTTTTTGTGGGGCTACGTCAAGTCTAAAGTCTACAGAAATAAGCCAGCAACTATTCCAGCTTTGGAAGACAACATTTCCGAAGAAATTCGGGCTATTCCGGCCGAAATGCTCGAAAAAGTTGCCCAAAATTGGACTTTCCGAATGGACCACCTAAGACGCAGCCGCGGTCAACATTTAAATGAAATTATCTTCAAAAAGTAAATGTCATGGACCAATCTAACGTTTCAAATAAAGAACCGATGAGATTTTGCAAATTTTATGCGTTTTTTTTTTTAAAAAAGTTATCAAGCTCTTAA